>NC_089764.1:36140251-36160251 GCF_040412425.1 Macrobrachium rosenbergii
AGTATGATTAATAGCTAAGTACTGAGCTTAGCCCAGTGCAATACCCTAAAAAAAGGACCTGCTGGTTACTATAGGATTTATACCTTGCATATGAAAAAAACCAAATATACACTTGAGGGGACACTTGAGGGGATACAACTTATTTATATAAGTGACACACTTAAAATAATCTTTTAAACACGCACACACACACTCTATATATATATAGATATATATATATATATATATATATATATATATATATATATATATATATATATATATATATATATATATATATATATATATATATATATATATATATATATATATATATATATAGAGCCTCGATGGCTCAGTCGGTTACAGCAGCAGCTTAGGACTTTCGTCAGAGAGGTCTGTGGCTGGTTCAAATCCGCAGCCGACTGATCAGAGAGGCAGACACTTTGCTATCCGTGTAGACATCCCGGGATTATATATGTAATCAATGGATAGGTTTGCTTAAAAAGCAAATGGGTGTTACAGACTAAATACACACACAAAACAAAGCCACTACAACACCTTCTAAAAACATAACAAACATCTCACACGTCTCGAACTCTCGCCCTACCCGCGCAACAACTTCTCACTGCTGGGAAGAAAGGGCGTTGGGTCGGGTATGATACATGTAACATACGCTACCAGGGTCTAAGCGATGTCAGGCAGGGCAGCCGATCGAGACTATGGTCTACCCCAAAGCCAAATCAAAAGTTCTTCAAAAGAAGGCATCGTGCTTATCCCATACAAAAATGGGAAAAAAGCACGTTAAAAAAAAGAAGAAGAAGATATATAGATACATATATGACTGTGAAATAGTTTCTGTTAAAACAGGATTCCATCAAATATAAGGAACCAATAAAAACTAAATGTAGAAAGTAAATGCCTTCTTTCAGAGGCCAGTAATGGATAAGATAGAGTAACAGAAAAACACTATTTATACCAGAAGGTCCACAGGTCAGCAGTTATGTCACTCCAGTTGACAATTTCTCTTCAATCTTCTTAATCGCTGATTGGAGGAAGATTTTAGCAAGCCAACTTATCCTCCAAGCTTTGTTATAACGTAAAATATATTACTGTTCATACTGATAACTAACGAAGGAAGGGTGTGAGAAAACCAGCCCCTTCTTAATTCTCTCCATACTTCAACCTTCGGTAAATCACTTAATCTTTCCTAGACCTGGTGACTGCTTTGAAAAACCTCCTTTCAGGTGGAGGCGAATGGAGACAAAAATCCTGCCTCACGGATGCATCGGCTTTGGGATGAAGCCCAGGAGAAGAGTTGAATCCGCCACGGTAACCAGCGAACACATGGTTGCCCGGGTCATCTGGATTGGAAGGCCCGCACGAGGCCTTGACATAGAGAATGGAAGGTCACGACCCATGAGACTTGGCCGCCATCTTGACCTCCGAGGGCAGACACCAGCGCTCTGAGCGCCATCTGAGAGGAAATAATCCACATAGCAGCCTTGCTCTCAGAAACCCTCTTGAGAGCAGACCCCACACACTTACCCCTTGCTTGCTCCTTCTTGAGCTAGTCCCTCGTGGCCACCTTCAGCCTCCCCAGTCATTTACCAGTGCAATCACATAATAGTTCCCTCCATCCCTGGTGAAAGTCAGCGAGGCCTCTCATCACTCCATAGTTCCTCGCTGGACGAGTCGGTAGAGTTCTCGGCTAGCACTCTGCTGGGCCCGAGTTCGAGTCTCCAGCCGGCCAATGAAGAATTAGAGGAATTCATTTCTGGTGATAGAAATTCATTTCTCAGTATAATGTGGTTCGGATTCCACAATAAGCCGTAGGTCCCGTTGCTAGGTAACCAATTGGTTCTTAGCCATGTACAATAAGTCTAATCCTTCGGGCCAGCCCTGTGGTCTGGTTAAACTAAGGTATACTTAACTTTTTCCATCACTCCGTCTAAGGTAACGTCCTGGTTTGAGGTTCTGTCAACAGTCACGTACCTTTGATCTTTTACTGAGTTTCATTTTCTTTTCTTAAGTGCAACTTTTCACAAACACCTGACTTGCTTAGTACAGTGTGTAATTTTAACGTAGACATCTCGCACTAGAATCGAGTTATTTTGGCACCATATATGCCACTGCAAGCTACTCTACAATGTTTCTTTCAAGAGGATTAAACCCCTAGATCTTCAGTATCTTAAAATTGCTGTAATATTTGATCACTTGGCAGAACTTTGTTTTACCTGCCTATCATTCCCCATTCTTCTGATTTAAGTGTTTAATATAAACATATTCCAGCTAAAGTAAACCCAAGTGTTTATCTGCAACAGTTCCTTGTTGAAGTAAGGCCTTGAGCCCAACTATTTTCTTTACGAGTTTTTACCTGACCTGGCAATTGAGTCAGAACCTATAATTGTTATGGTAATTCCTCGGTCCATCAGCCAGGCCCTAGAAGTGGATCCCTGAGCCAGAAATAAAGTGAGTAGGTCAGAGTAAAAACCTATATATATATATATATATATATATATATATATATATATATATATATATATATATATATATATATATATATATATATATATATATATATAAATTATATGTGTGTGTGTATACATAAGCACACACACACATATATATATATATATATATGTATTATAATTTTCCGTTTCGCAAGCTTTTGCAGAATTGAATACAGTTTTAGGAACATGGTCAAACTGAGAATAAATTGACGCATTAGCTGCACAGTTGGTTACTCATTCAGCGAAGTTAAGCAACCTTGTTTCTGGTCAGTGTTTGGAAGGGTGAACGTTAAGAAAGGGGGTGGAGGAGGAGGAGGAGGAGGAGGAGGAGGAGGAGGAGGAGGAGGAGGAGGAGGAGGAGGAGGAGGAGGAGGAGGAGGAGGAGGAGGAGGAGGAGGAAGCTTGGATGAGAAAAGTGAGAATAAAGAAAATTGAGAATGAGGAAGGCGTAATTCTTGATATCGTGTTTCTCAATTCTGTTCCTGTTACTTCTTTTGTTTTCGCCATCATCATTTTATTATCAGCAAAAACATCTTAACAGCGCACGTGACAAAAATGCCATTCGATTAATGTAACGGTCGTCAGAACAATCAAGGAAACGCCCTGGAATGTATACAATAGACACTATTAATTAATAACATTTTAATAACGGTAATCTCTTAATCCCAAGGAAACATAAAAACGGTTCGAAAATACAGCAAAAAGATCTGCGAAGAGAGAGAGAGAGAGAGAGAGAGAGAGAGAGAGAGAGAGTACGGTGTAGCATTCGTGGCTCTTGTGAACATGACAGTGCACTTGCAGTGCTTAGTCCACATAACAGCGAGGCGACCACTGCGCATGCTCACTGAGCACAAAATTATTTTCTATAAATAACTGCAAACACATCAACCTTCACGAAAGCAGAATCGTCGTCAAAAGACGGGGGGCAACGTTACCCAATAAACTTTGCTAATCACATTGCTGACAGGTGCAAGCGATGTTGATTCGACTAATTAAGAAACATTTATCGAGCGCATCCACAGGATTTAGCTTTTTCTTACGTAATGAACATATGTCGCCACATTCCTTACGTTTTTATGATTCATCCCCCTGACCTGATGCTTTTTACGTAAGGGTTTGCACAAGACGGAATTCTCCCGTTTGCTCTTCACACAACTGTTCCAGCGGTTCTAATTCAAATCCACTTGCAAATGAAATGTAGTTTGCCCGTGAAAATCCAGGAATAAAAATCATATATATATATATATATATATATATATATATATATATATATATATATATATACACACATACATACAAACACACATATATATACATATATATGTATGTATATAATAAACACGCATATATATACATATATATATATGTATGTATGTATGCATGTATGAATATGTGAGGGTGTGTGCGTATGTACACAAATGTTAATACTACGGCTAAATACCTTTGTGTACGTCTGTGTATACGTCTGTACTATGTATTCTATATTTTCCCTTGACACGTGCCTTATTTAAAATACGCACACATGTATTATTAGAGTGGGCAGTGATTAAGGGGTTAGAATTCCTGATCGTCAGTAATTCAACATTCGCTGCGGTGGAAAGCAAAAGGCCACTCTTTCTAGGTCACAGAGTTGAATGGTTAGGCAACATGGTTATGGTAAGGCGGTTGGTTGATCACGTTCATTCATTTACGGCCTTTATGAAAGCCCGCTGCTTAACTGCGCTTCCTGATTCCATTTTATTTTTCCTCCAATAAAAACCTCTCTTATTTACAGTCTGAGGGCGATATGTTAATGTTGAAATTCACTCGGATTTTCCATAAGATTACGGTACGTATACTGTATATTCGTCAATGCTGTATCTCTGAAGAACCTCACTTGTGGGGGTTTCATTGTACGTCACAGAAAAGCAGTTAACTCCTCTGCGACTGACGGCGGCTTCAATAACGTAAGACCTCAGCTCTTCCAGCTTGAAAGACCTGGACTGCGTCAAAAGACGCCAAAAGTGAGTTCCATGTGGTTATCGCCGATTAGAAACTAAGATTGTCTTATGTAGTTTCTACCTCAGATTTTAGACAGTTCGTTCCATACCTCCCAAGGTCCTGCGACTGCAATGCCTTATTGATGCTTTCATTTACACAAATCTCAGTATTAAAATGTCTACTTTTATTACAGATTTCCCTCGAATGGTTATGATATTCCTTTCGTAATTAACGGGCCTCGTGATATTTTTGCTACTTAGGAATGCCTGAAGGAACAGGTAAATATCTCCCTGTTTCTTGATCTATTGAAACGGAGCAGCAAAAACAAAGCTGTTGTCATCATTCTTCTTCTTAAAAAGTGCATTTCCTAAAACATTTCAAATCTGGTTCTCGGCCATTCCGTAGCGGTTCCCTGATTCTCCAATAAACATCTCAACTTACAGATTCAAAATACTTTCTTAGACACTTCCACCATAATTGTCCTGAACATTCTTCTTCTATCCTTTTTGTTCAAAGCATTAAAAGTTCTGACTTCATTCAAGATTAGCAATGTGCCTGTTTACGGTTATTTTCTTTACTAAATAAATTTGCCAACGAACTTTCCACACCGTTTTGCAGTCTCGTGATTAATTCAATAATCTTCATCAATCCCACCCTTTTAATATTGCTTGTTTGCATTGTGCGACCTAACAATATCGAAAACTGTGAATACACCACAAAATCTCTGCAAGCAAAGGAAGTGACAACAGATGCTGTCCAAATCAATCAAAGCAAACAGCATTATCTCAATTTGGGGTCAAATTCTGCAGTACCCTGTAATATTTGAAAATAATTATATTCACCCTTCAGAGGCTACTTATGTTTTGGATATAAAGACAAGAAGTAATGTGACTTGGAATGTTCATCCTAAAGAATTCCTTAACTGCGGCAGTGTTGAGGTATATGCTTCACAGTCTTGTGGGAGGGAACCTTTCCAGACGAAGGAGGAAATGGTCCAGCCTTTCTTTCCCCCATTGCTGCTTGTATTACTCTGGACCTGCCCATGTAGGGATTAAGGGAAATGAAAAGCCAAAGAAGCAGCCCGTTCGACAAGATCGAATGTAGCCTAAATATAGGTATCATAAATAAATGGCAAAACATATGGAATGAAGAACCTGAAAATAATAAATTGAAACAAATAAAAAGTAGGCTATTAGTGACAAGTCTCCATGGCAAAACATATAGAATGAAGAACCTGAAAATAATAAATTGAAACAAATAAAAAGTAGGCTATTAGTGACAAGTCTCCGGAGGGGCCATACTCGTCTAACACATGGACACTTAAAGAGCGGCCCACATGACCCTGCTCCCGAATGCTCAGAATGCAGTGATAATAACAATTAAACATGTTATGTGAAGGTCCAAAATATGACCAACAACTGTTATCAACTTTCGGAAATAGGTCAGTTGGTGAAATTTTATCAGAATCTACAACATTTTCAATTGTTCCAATTTTAATATTCATGAGGAGCTGTAAAATAATTGATAAAATATAAAAAGTAATTTATGTAAATAAAAAAAGTCCACGGGGCATTTTAAAAAAATCTGAATTTTAAAAATCTTAACTCATTCTGATTTTTATTATCATTTTTTTTATTGCCCAGATGAAAACGTGAGTAAATGTGTGCGTGTACAAGCCTATGCTATTTTGCATATTTATTTCTAAAATTTCATTTGAATCCTTCGGGCCAGCCCTAGGAGAGCCGTTAATCAGGTCAGTGGTCTGGTTAAACAATTTTAGAAATAATAATGGACCTTACTCAGGTAATTACTCAGACTGTCCTCACTAACTTTCTTTTAAGCATAATTCATTCATTAGCAATCCAGCAGGTACTGCTCGGGAATCAACTGTTGTATGCCTCCTTGCTTTCAGCGGGAGTCTTACTTCAGCTGTTTCACCCGGGTCGGTTCCCTTCGTAATTTTTATCATCCTGGCTTGGTCGGGAACACAGTTGCAAGCAATTAAAACGGCTTTCTCGTTACGCTCTCAAGTTGTGTTCGCCCAAGTAAACACAAAAAAACAAACATTTGCACAGATACATAAAACCACACTCGAATATTTACAACAGATATCACTATCATCATTGTTCATATGGAACAAGCCCACGGGGACCACTGACTTGAAAAAATTCAAGCTTCAAAAGAGTATCAGGGTGTTCATTGGCAAGAAGTAACAGAAGGTAATGGGATATGCAGAGAGAAGAGATCACTTATTAAAAAAGAAAAGAATAAATTAACAAATTAATAAGTAGATACATAAAAATGTAAGTAAATCATTCATGGAGAATTGTGTTAGGGTAGCAATGCATTGCATCTCCGTTTAATATCTGAAGTTGCAACTGTCCGACAGCCTCTGAAGGGAGGCTGTTC
This sequence comes from Macrobrachium rosenbergii, assembly GCF_040412425.1. Lineage (NCBI taxonomy): Eukaryota > Metazoa > Arthropoda > Malacostraca > Decapoda > Palaemonidae > Macrobrachium > Macrobrachium rosenbergii. The sequence continues at coordinate 36,147,133 of NC_089764.1, forward strand.
CACAATGCAATGCAGTGAGAAATAAAGGACCTCTGGACAGTTAACGTAAGGTTAACTAGTAAATACTACGAATGAACAGATAGATCAATCTATATGTAGAAACAGATCTGAAAATAGACGTGCCAAAGATAGTATGGAATTCCTTCACTGTGCTCGCTTGGAGATAGCTGTTTATTTGTAGTATTTACTAGACAACTGTATATTAACTTTTTATTTCTAATTGTATATATTCAGGTTCTTAATAATAATAATAATAATAATAATAAAAATAATAATAGAGGTTATAGCTTCATAAGCTGCATCCAGTTTATATAGAGTTTTCTCTATCTTTCTAATAACTGATGTTTTAGGATTACTGCATCCATATCAGTTATTAGAAAGATAGAGAAAATTCTGTATCAACTGAATGCGGCTGATACGCAATACTCCATGTCCGAGAGACGGTGTACCACCTATAAATAACACTAATAATGCGGTTTTATGTATGTGTGCGCACATGTTTGTGTTTACTTGCGTGTTCTCAACGAAAACAACTCGAGAGAGAGAGTAACAAGCACGCTCTTTTAATTGCCTGTAATTGTAATCCGGATCAAACCAACTTTCTCAAACGAACTGGTCCAACGGCAGTCGCGGTTCAAGTAATGCGTGGGAATTGCACGACTAATGTTGATCAGTTTAGAAACTGGACGAATGTGGGGATACGAGATGTATCCCCACGTATGCCAGTTTCGATGTGACAAAGCGAGCTGGTTTTATGTTGTGTAAAATCATTTACAGACAATTTCGCTTCACGTGACTTCACATGTAACAAATTAAGGGTCGATGTCGCAAACTGAGAAGTACCAAACACGACAATAACAGATTCAACAACAACAACAAATATTTTAAATTACTGCAAATACCGCAACAAAATAAACAACTACGATTTTTTCACAGGAAGACATTTCCACAGGGCCCCCGGGCTACAGCCGTCTCAGAACCAAGTATCCAATGGCCACAAGGCTGACGTGTCAAGACCAACCAGTGCTCACGCGGATACAAGGCACCATCGTAAAACATATTTAAATTTCAGTGAAATGAAATGAAAGGCAACTAGTGAAGTGGCTGTCTAGAAATAAACGGTCTGACCAACACAGCCATAAGTCTAGCTTTCCTTGTTCACTGTTTAGAGCATCAACGAAGGTCGAACCCATCGCTTCGGTCTCGAGCAAAGATCATTCCCACGAATGGCCCTGTCGTCATTTATCAAAGTGCTATTCTATGGGCTTAAAAAAAAACGAGTTCCTTCAGGTCACAAATAGCACCACAGTCTCCTAATTAATCTTCTTCGGTTCGTAAACGTTCCTTCCCGCCACTTGCGGCGCCGTCTACTCACTTCCATACATAACAGCGCTTCTCAAAAACCACATTCTGGCTGCAGACAATCTTCCCATTAATTGAAAGTCAACCCAACCACATTTGCTATGATAAAAGTTGTTCCTTTTGCGATAGGAGCCTTGAGCGGGTGAGAGGCAAGGAGAGAAAACGGTAAACCGGTACTTAAATAAAACGCTTTGAACAGAATATAAAAATGGACGGATGGCGTCACGAAGAGTACTGAAGAGAGACAATGCGTGTTTGAACTTTAAAATCCTATAATCAAATAAAGCAGCGACATTTTAATAATGGCGTATGTCAGTAGGACATACACACATCTGAAAAAACTTCAAAGCCTTCTCAGACCAGACATTCAGAATGTTATAACTTAAATTTGCATATATTGCAACAACTACCGTTAAATCCCTAATTAAAAATGGGAACGCATATGTTCAGCTAGAACTCAAATAAAAAAAAAAATGACGCCCATTCATTGCCTGCGAGAACTTTTTTCCCCTAGCGGTCTTTATCTCCTTCCAGTCACCATGACGTCATGGTGAATGCATCCAGGGGGGCGTCTCAGCCTATTTCTTGTTGCTATTTTTAGACACATAACTCTGGCGGCAGCTGTGCCTTGCTGTTCAATCTCGGAATGAATGTTACTAGAGAGAGAGAGAGAGAGAGAGAGAGAGAGAGAGAGAATTCTTTTATCTTCCTATTTTTAAAGCAAAATAAAGTTGAAAAGTTGCAGAGTAAGGTTGCGTGCAAACTCCCCAGCACTTAACTCTCTGACACAGCTTAAGAAAAATATTATCAGATAATCAAACCAGTATCAGCAGCAAAATGAAAGGAAACAAGTAAATCAAGCACCAGTAAGAACTAAGTCTTCCGTTTTCTTATTTCCTTACGGCAACTGTCGGATGGTAGAAAAAGCAACTTCCTTCTGTGGTGATCCGAGTTCAAGTCCAGCTCATGACCCGGAGAATTTTCTCTATGTGCGCAACCTTCCCGTTTCTGAGAGACTAGAAAGAGCCCATTCTTAATCACCAGCAGTTATTTTCCTGGGTCCCTGATATCCAATGGGGCACTGATGTGTGTGCAAGTTCAGCCTCTTTGCCAAAAACCTGTCCCCTGCCTCTGCTGCTCTTTGGTGATTTTTAAACCTCAAAGTCCTCCGTAAGGCGAGTCGGTTGAGTTGTCGCCTAGCACTCGCTAGGCCCGAGTTCGAGTCTCCGGCCGGCTAATGAAGAATTAGAGGAGTTTATATCTGGCGATAGAAATTCATTTCTCGCTATAATGTGGTTCGGATTCCACAATAAATTGGTTCTTAGCCACGTAAAATAAGTCTAATCGTTCGGGGCAGCCCTAGGTGAGCTGTTAATCAGCTCAGTGGTCTGGTAAAACTAATATATACTTAACTTTTTTTTGAACCTCAATCGAAGAGAGACGGTATCTATGGGTAGTAAACTCCATTTTCAGACTGGCCAGAAAAGGCATGTTCATTCTGCATACTTTATAGGCGAGCCAAGGGTAAAAGATGTTAAATCAGTTACCCAGAGCTTATTGTCCAGATATGCAATGAGTTTTGTAAGACAGTTATTATATTACACCCAAATTTCCATATTCGAAAAACTTAAGTTGTGTCATCAACTTACAATGTAGGCTCCCACGGAATACCAAGCCCATGCGTGAGAAAGAAAGTAAAAAAAGAAAACAACATATGCAGAGATAAGAGCTGATAAACAAACAAAAATTTATGACCACTGCCAGCATCAGAGGCAAAAAAGCCTGCATCAATGGCGTGCCATTTTGTGTTATGTATGTATGTATGTATGTATGTATGTGTGTGTATATATATATATATATATATATATATATATATATATATATATATATATATATATATATATATATATATATATATATATATACTCTGTATATATATATATATATAAAAATATATATATATATATATATATATATATATTATGCAAGGTCAAATAAGGCCACAACCTCTTACCACATCTGTTATAAGGTCAATGACGTAATTAACTTATACCCTGAAAGGAATCACGGTAGCGTTGGCCAGTGTGAGACCAAGCTAAGTACAACTCTCTCTCTCTCTCTCTCTCTCTCTCTCTCTCTCTCTCTCTCTCTCTCTCTCTCTCTCCAAATCACTAACTGAACCAAGGAAGAACAGTAAAAACATGTCTACAAAAATATAGTTTATCCCATAGTCTAACATATCAAAAGGTTTGGAATAAAATAAATAATGTAATACGGATCTCTATATCCCAGAAATGACAACCCAAAAATAAGCCCAATTAATATATAGTGATGCTAACAACTTCAAGTAATCGAGTCTCTACATCGTAAGAGTCAAAATAATTCAAACACGACCGAAGTCGTGATAAGCCACATTCCCTTACATTTTTTTGACCTCCATTCAATACATCTGAGGAAATAAAGGGAAAAACAGAACTTTTAAAAATAGGTACAGAGAAAAAATAAGTGTAGGACATCTCCCATGTTACTGACCCCAAAAATACGCGTAATAAAACATGGCAAAATCAAAATTCAGGAAAATCAATAAAAATCAAAGAGACACGGAAAATAAAAATATATGGGGAAAAAGATATTCGAAGCATGGTAACTGTGCAAAGAACAATACAAACAAAGTTAATAAAACCCATTCAGGTTTTTGAAAAACAAAGTCTCAGCTCACCTCACAGCCAGTACACAAAGTCTTCCAGCAAAGCAGATCTTATCACTAAGAGATCAAGACCTGGATGTCTAGCCTGTACCCAAAATGGAAAATTCACACTTCCTATGACAAGCCCATCAGAGCGAACTCACAAACGAATGCTCCACCAGAACTTGACGACTAACAGTTATCGGAGCATTCCGACATGGCCAGATCATCACCCAAGGAACGGTGCCCTCTGTCTCCAAGGGAAGCGAGACTGACAATGGGCCTTTGTCAGCACTGACCCGTGAATACATAGGCACTGTTTCGCATTTACATTTGCCCAGAATATCTCAAAGAATGCTTAGCTAAAAAAACGAATGATATAACATTATTATTCCTAATGCTTTTTCATATATATATATATATATATATATATATATATATATATATATATATATATATATATATATGTATATATACATATTATATTTATTTATATATATATGTATATTGGAATGTAGTTCTAGTAAGTATTTAGTATAACCCTTGATGTTAAGGGCTGAAACAGTCGTCAGCATAAACGTGAATAAATGGGAAGGTAGAAACGTTGCTTTAAAGTAGCATATACAACTTATGCACGAATATATATATATATATATATATATATATATATATATATATATATATATATCTTCTTATATATTCCCATTTTTATATATCTTCTTGCCTTCAGGACTTTGTTATATTTTTATATATATATATATATATATATATTTGAAGGACTTTATATATATATATATATATATATATATATATATATATATATATATATATATATATATATATATATATCTTAGTGTGAGGAGTCAGAGTCAATCCATACTTAAAATCATCAACGAAGGGCAGAGGACACAGATATACAAGCTGACTTTATTCCTACGTTTCGTAATTATCAAATTAATTACATCATCAGGGCTGTTAAAATAAAAAAGAAAATTCTTTGTAAAATCGTAAAAGCTAAAAATAAAAGTTAAGAATTCAAAAGCTGAAAATTATTCATACCAAAATTTCCAGGAATGTACACAACCATTAAAATTAAAGAACAAAAATATTCTGTTACCTTTCATTTTAATGTAATGATTTTTTAAAAAATTTTTGTTCTTTAATTTTAATGGTTGTGTACATTCCTGAAAATTTTGGTATGAATAATTTTCAGCTTTTGAATTCTTAACTTTATTTTTAGGTTTTACGATTTTACAAAGAATTTTATTTTTTATTTTAACAGCCCTGACGATGTAATTAGTTTGATAATTACGAAACGTTGGAATAAAGTCAGCTTGTATATCTGTGCCCTCTGCCCTTCATTGATGATTACATATATATATATATATATATATATATATATATATATATATATATATATATATATATATATATATTTATCATATATATATTTAAGGTGGACCATGGAAGCGTACTAATCTCAGCATAATTCTTTACTTCCAACGTTTCGTAATAAATAACTTTATTACATCATCAGGGAATCTTTTAAATAATGAATAGAATTAGTTTAAAAATTGCTCTAAAAATCAATAAAAGTCATAAAATGCAGCACAGTTAGAATACAAGATAAAAAAAACATAAAAACAAAAAAGACATAAAAGCAAAATCAAAGACCGCTTACCAACCTTCTACCAAGAAGGCAGAACACAGAACGCATAAATAAAAAGTTAACTCAGGTAGAGCCGAGTGGAGGAGGTCTGGGTATTTAACTGGGGAACCAGTTGTTTATTTAATAAGTAATGATTCCAGGACAGGAGTATATAAAATGACAGAACCACACAATCTTAATACAACTTGAATCTGATGTTTATGAGTCCTATGAACAGATAAAATAATCTAATGATCAGACTCTCCTCCTTAGAGGAAACGGCTTAAAAACATGCTTGCCATCACGCTCCAAGAACTGACATTTAAGTGAAGAGGCTCTTGGCCCTGAGTGTCCCGGATGTCAAGGGTATGTCGAAAGCAACGGGCACGCCCAACACTGGTTGAACGCCTAATGCCGATTACATCCGCAAACGCACAATCGCATAAACACACTCAAACAAAAACGCAATATATATATACATATATATATATGTGTGTGTATATAATTATGTATATTTTTTATACATAAACATGTGTGTGTTATCTATGCGTGTTTGTATATTGATAAACAAATACTGTAAAACAGTGGGGGGGGGGGGGCCCACAGAAAGCTGACAGCAAAATGCTGATCAACTGGTCCATAAATTCAAACTTTGTGCGGACAAAACGGACATGAGCGTGGGATATCTCCTTTTGGCGTCAGTCGCATGAGATGAAAGAATGCAGTTGAGTATTCACATGAGATGTGATTATACAATATATTTCTTACAGCTATTCTAATTAGTCACCAAGTCAGCATATTCAGGGCGTTAGTAACACAATTTACTTCACAGGTACTGTGCAAAACATTTATAAATTACGGCCGTTACAAAAAACGAAGCTACCGTGCTGCTAGTTTTACAATGAACCACTAAAATCAGTCACTGTAATTTCATGTTTTTATCATCAGTGATATAGGAATATACGATGCCAGAATTCTTAAATCTATCTATCATCCAATATACCTCTAACCGTACCAGTTGTACGTTTACACCGAAGATATATATTATAAAAAAGAGAAATGCGTGAGACTGGCGTCGAAATAGCAGCATGAAAAATGCAGGCGATTCTTATCATTCGAAAGTGAACTGAGACGAACTCAGATCTGACATTTTTCTGCACCCAGTTTGAAATAACAGGTAAACCTAAGGCCCTAAAAATCAATCAGTTAAAAGTTAAGCATATCTTAGTTCAACCAGACCACTGAGCTGATTAACAGCTCTCCTAGAACCTACGGAGTCTCTTCAGTTACAAAAGTCAAGCCACAACAAAAAAGGGCATCGATATTGGCCTCCTGCCGCTGCACAATTTATTGCTTCACCGCAGCAGACCTTCAGAGTCCTGTCAGCATTGCGAAATCTAACTGTAACACGTTTCAGCCAAAATCATTACTCTTTGTGCCTCCACTGATTTATGGCCATTTTTAGTAACCATAAATCAGTCAATCAATCGTATAACATTCAAGTATATCACGCTATGCACATCGCTGTAAAGGAATTTGTAAAGTTACCAAGCTACGTAATGGGCTAAACAGCCATTGCTAATACCTGAAATGAAAAAAGCGAAGCGTATTCACTTATTTAATGGCGTCTACAAAATGTAAAATTATTAAGGTTCGTGCTAAAATCTACAAGAGTATAATAAGACAATTATTTTTGAGAGAACACACGCAAATATATATACATTGTATACATATATTTATATATATATATATATATATATATGTGTGTGTGTGTGTGTGTGTGTGTGTGTGTTGCAGCCCTACTGGGGTCGAATTCAGGAAACAGCCCAGTTCGGAGGAGAGTTACTGTAATTTTTGTTATTATATTCATTCTGCTCTGATGGCTCAACACAAAATGGACATTAACTTACCCAGCAAATTTTCTAATCACAAGTTAGCCGTGTGAGAACAAAAAGAGAGAAACAGAGACAAGTGAGGACAATAATAAAATGAATGAAGATGAAATAATAAATTTAAAAAATATACAAATTCACATCAGCAACGGCAGTGTTCCTTAAACTCATGAGAGAGAGAGAGAGAGAGAGAGAGAGAGAGAGAGAGAGAGAGAGAGAGAGAGAGAGAGATCACTGATGCGAAAAATCATTCATTCAAACGCACATTCACATACAAACAAACAAACAAACTCCCTCCATTATTTTACGGTAACATGTACTTCCGGGTCTTGCGCTCTAGGCTACTTTATAATGCAAACTTAGATGACAGATGACTGCTCCTTTCCAACCGAGTGAGTAAAAGGAACCTCGAAATTTCCGCGTAAGATAACAAGCTACATTACCCAATATTTAAAGTTTCTGTTCAAATCTTCCACTACCACACAATTACGATTATTATTATTATTATTATTATTATTATTATTATTATTATTATTATTATTATTATTCAGTGATGAACCCTATTCATAAGAAACGCTCACAGGGGCCACTGACTTGAATTTAGCTTCCAAAGAATATTACAATGTTCATTAAAAAGAAGTAATTAAAGGTAATGTGAAATAGAGAAAGAAGAGATCACTTATTAAAAAAAAAAAGAAAAATAAATTAACAAATTAACTATCAAAATACAAGGAGAATTATATTAGGGTAGTAACGCATTGCATCTTTGCTTGAACTTTTGAAGTTGCAATAGCAAAATTAAGGTTTTCGTGAGATGCGAGCATCAGTCACCTCTCGGATGTGTGTTAGACCTTTCATAACAAAAATGCTCGTACTATTTATTACATTTAACTATTAGTCATCTGGTATTTCTCCGTTTCCTTCGTAGGCGCTCAAAAAGGACCTTAAATTAAAATAAAAGTATGTTAAAATTCTATATATATATATATACATGTTTATAAACACATAACAACCAATGAGGTCTCTAATATCATTTCAGGCATATACACATGCATAACTCTCTTACGGGATTTAGGTAAAGTGTCATAAAGAGTATGTGTCCCAAGCGATTTGTTTCAATGAAATCAGCGTAAATCTTCTTGCATTTTTCTTCTGAATCTACTCCGTTAGTTGAGCGAAAAGGTCATTTCAAACCGAACCACATTTTCTGGGTGTAGTTCCTCAAAGGCTGTATCTTTTATTATGAGATTTAAAAACCGTTCACTTTCTGCATCCGGCGTACTGTATATTATCCTAAGTCATACGTCATTACGCGTTCATTCGTATTAACGTTTGCATATTATAAAATGTTGTACTCGTGCAGCATATAACACGTGCATCTTGACGCAGTGCAAGTATCCAACCAGTTAGGTTATTTGTGGACGTTTTAACACACGAGAAAAAAAATGATTTTATACTGTGTAATAAAATCGTCGCTATCTGGCAATTTCATATCAACGTCGCTATGCAAAAGTCCATTTTAATGTCAATTATAAAGAATATTCCTCAAAATATCGAACGGTTGAAACCAAATCCTCATTTTTTATTGACATTATCGTAAAAAAAATACAGCACAGCCGTTTGGAGTCAAGACATTGTAAAAAATTACACGTGAATCACAAAGAACAAAGGGTGTTTCTTGTACAACCAGAATAATACCTTCTCTCCTCATTCACGTTGATGTCCTAAACTTTCCCCTTTGTGTCGTTCTTTTCTTTAAGGAATTCGATCGGATGAAGGCTTTAGTTCAAGCTCCCCGTCCTTTTCCGCTCGCTCAAGTCAAATACGCGACTGACGGGTGGCAGATGTGTACTCTGTCTGATAAGCAGTTAAGAGTACACGCCAAAATTTGAAGTGATTGGCTCTTTAAAAAAGGCCTGAGTGTTAAAGAGTAAACGGAATGGAAGGGAATATCTTGAAAGAAAATCTAACAAAAGGAAAGAAACAATAAAGGATTCATTCGGCAAAAGTTAGTGGGAACAAATAATCGGCAATGGAATAACTTGTAAGAAAACGATTAAATAGATAATTCCCCAGGAAAGAGAAAAAGTTTCAAGGAAACGACAAGTTAAAAACCAAAGGACAAATTCCGTCATCATAAAAACTGATCCTGTTGAGATCTTGATCCGCAATGGACTGAATTCTAATGAGAGTAAGTCAAAAGTCCAATGGACTGTATTCAGCTTTTGGATAAACCCAGTTCTGTATCGGTGAAAACACTTGAAACTTCAGTCGATAACAACTATTTTGTAATAGGCTCTTTTGATGTTTAGTAATGTTACAGTAGAAGTGTTGGTTCGACCCCTCGTCCTCGACCGGGTGACAGAATGTGACTGAATCCTGCCTTGGATCAACTAGCTCACAGAATTGACCTCATCATAATGTCCAGTGCGCCAACATTAACTTTAATTTACTATACCCTTAACAAACAAATTCTTTTTCTACAATACAGCACATCTTCACGATGCAATTCAGACCGTTAGAACTGACTGATTCTTCGACTGCAATATCATCTTGAAAAACCGTATGAACAGGATGAATTAATGTATACCCAATATGTCGCCTTGATATATATATATATATATATATATATATATATATATATATATATATATATATATATATATATATATATATATATGTGTGTGTGTGTGTGTGTGTGTGTGTGTATAGATATATATATATTATATATAATATATCAACTTATGGAGAATCAATAAAAATTGAGAGCCAACCCCATCACCAGACCAGATGATTACTTTCGCCAAAGAACTGCATCTCTGGAAGAGTCGAAAAAAACGATGTGGAACATAATTATGGCTGGAATAAATTTCACGTCTGTTTGGAACACGTTCACAGGGACCACATGATCTAGATGTCACTCAAATTATCAATGTCATCAATGTTTTGAACGAAACAGAACAACAGTCTACTCAAATTTCCCTTTTGACAGAGACGATGAGCAAACCACTGAGAATGGTAAACCTCTCCTGTCATAACAAAAGGCACTGAATTATGCTGTGGCTCTTGTAGTCCTCAGAGATGAACTCCCAAAATGCTTACCTACTGGTGAGTTTGTTGTCCAAGTTACAAAACCAACTATCCAGTACATTGTTATTATTATTATTATTATTATTATTATTCACAACATGAACCCTATTCATACGGAACAAGCCCACCAAAGGGGCCACTGACTTGAAATTCAAGCTTCCAAAGAATATGGCGTTGATTTGAAAGGAGAAAAAGAAAAAAAATTAACAAAATAATAAATAAATAGAAAAATGTAAGTAAATTATCAAAATACAAGGACAATCGTTTTAGGGTAGTAATGCGTTGCATCTCCGCTGCAACTGTTGAGTTCCAGTTGCACAACTTCCTCAGCGAAAGTGTTCCTGTGTGAGGAATAAACGACTTCTCGAACTGAGAAGTTCGACTTCGACAGCGAGGCTAAACATTTCCTGCACATTGCTGCTGCCGTCCAGCAAATCGGGTTGATCTGGGCAGGAAAAAGGATCAGGAATCAGTTGCGAATGTGAAAGATCTGTTAAGACACAACTCATGACGAATTGAATGAATAATCTAGATTGTGTACCATGATAGTATTTATTTGTGTGTGTGTTCGTTAAACTCCTCTTGAAGATCAAGTCCGAAATACGAAAGTGAGACCTTCTGGAGGTTAGGATCACAATGTTGCATCTTGCAACGTGACTTGGCTTCTTGCCTTGCCTGGGTACCAAAACGCATACCGATTAGTCAACGTTTTGGGACGTGCAATTTGTCATGACATTTCCGTAGATTATCCCTCAAATATTGTGGATCTCACTAATAATAATAATAATAATAATAATAATAATAATAATAATAATAATAATAATAATAATATCTACTACGTTACCAGGCACAAAGGATAAAATAATAAGCACTTCCTGGCCTGGGTTTGAAGTTCAACGTGAAAGGAAAGATTTTTCATTTATTTTCTGTTTAAGATTTCAAGGCTTTCAGTAGGAAATATATCCAAAAGAACATAGCGGCTGTTGCGTCAGCACACACACACACAAACACACACACACACATATATATATATATATATAATATTATGAGAAAGAGAGAGAGAGAGCGGCTAAAACATTAAACTACATTCAGTCACAACACCATGACGTTTCAGGTGGGCCGTACCACAGAACTACCTCCACGACCTGAGATTTAGAGAAGCTATGACGCGGTTTCCGGCATCAACTTCCGGATATGATTGAGAGATAATGATCAGGCCTTTCGGCGCTTCTTTTCTCGGCGTTTTTCTTACTTCACCTCACGCGCAAGTCCTTGTGCATGCACTGAAATAAACATAGCTCAATGCAGAGATAACCTTAAAAAGATTGTCTGTAACAGCAAAATCTCTCCACTGAAAGAATGGTTTCATATTCAGAAATAAATTCCGTTATGCCCAAGATACAAAAGTACCTTGCCGAGCCACGCTTTAGCAAGGTGAACATTTTCAGGTTTTTAAGAGGCCTTTAGAAAGGAAGAGTGAACTGTGAAAAAGCAACGGGCATAACAGACCCACTCGCACTTTTTGCTGTACCTCCAGCCCCTCATTTGAGCGCTGCCGGCGATCCTTTTCGTAAGGAGAAAAGGAAAACAAGCAGACAAAACGGCCAGTTTTTATACGTGTAATTTAAGGCACTGGAAGATATCTCCAAAACGCCCTTGAACTCGCAGCACCTTGAGCAGACCCCCACACCTGATGACACGAAAGCCTTCCTTTCTTTCAGGCTCGGAGGAAGGAAAACTGTCAAGTTCAAATCACGTGCGTGGCGCAAACCACACCGACGTATCATGAGTAGCTATTCGCGTACTATTAAAGAAACTGCCCGACCAGAAATATTCCGAAAAGGAAATTAGTGGTGAGGGGGATCCCACAAGCGACCTCCCCACAGGCGACTGAAGATGACGACACCTCGCAGTGGGTGCTCCTGGAAGTAAGCTCTCCAGAGCTCGTCGGACTCACTTCCGCAAAGCCAGGCACTTCCGTAGGCTCTCTCGTCATGCGTCTTCGGGAGGGTTGGTGGCGGAGGAGGGTGAGGAGAAGGAGCAAGGGGAAGAGAGAGAAGGGGGGAGGGGGACTACGGTGACAGCGAGGTAGAGGTGGAGGAGGAGGGGAGGAGGAAGGTAATGGAGCCAGTACCAGTGAGTCTATCGAGGTCATAAACGCCTCAGCGTCTCCCGGGCTGACGGACTCGCGGGGGAGAGAACACCTGCCCTGATTGGCTACAAAGCTTCCGTCTTGACCTTCCAGTTGCTGGGTGGGGGGAGATGGAGGGGGGGGGGGGAACAGAGAAGGAAAGGCGGGGTTGATCAGGGAGGAGGGAACGGGAGTGGGGTTCCTATGTCCTTGGACAACCCGCGCCCGACGTGTTAAATCCTCCAAAAGTTCCGTGGTTTGCTGCAGTCTTTCTTCAACTGGCAGAGGAACACAGTCGCCAGGATAAACT
>NC_089764.1:36165251-36180251 GCF_040412425.1 Macrobrachium rosenbergii
TAAGAGTCAAAATGAAAAGCTAAATTTAGCTAATCACAACTAATTTACTTCAGCCATCGCGTAGTAAAGCAACACCGTCCTTTGTATGGTATGAGTAAACTCTGTACATATTTGAAATTTATTGCTTTTATTACAATGTACTTGTTTTCAATAACAGCACTGCGCTAAACACAAAGGACCATTTTTACCTCAACCAAATTTTTCACCTGCAATAATCAAAATTCAGGAAGCATCGAACTTGGATGTAATGTAATGAATGTATGTTAATCTACATAGGTAGATTAACTTACATTCACATACATACATACTATATATATATGTGTATGCATTTCTTCTCTGAGGCGAGAGCTTCTGATTCAGCTAGCATCTGACTGATTGATAGATGTCAGTTGTCTTTGCAAAAATTTACCATTAGTTTAGAGTCTTGGAACGAGGCCACACTGGCCTTCTCCACCCACGGCACTCACCAGCCAAAGTTGACTGGCCACCACATACACGATTCAATATTGGGTAAAAAGAGGCGCAACTGGTTAAATGAAACACACCCCCCACTGCAGTGTCCTCGCCAACGGTTCGAACCCGGGTTTACTCACTTGTGAGACAAGGGTAAAACATGTTCCAACCACTGGGGAGAGAGCGAGAGAGAGAGAGAGAGAGAGAGAGAGAGAGAGAGAGAGAGAGAGAGAGAGCCGTGGAAAAGGAGGAGCTTCTGAACTTTGCAAGAAGGAAAAAACGTGGGGGCAGAAGCACAGAAAGGTGGGCACATTCCATCGATAGAGTCTTGTGGCACTAACAGCAGCTTTGCCCGGTGTAACAGCGATGACCATGACGAAACAAGATTCTCGGACAGTTAAGGATAACTTTAGTGGCCTCGTATTTCGTAGGTGTCGTTTTTTAATTTTTTTTTAAGGCTTTGGTGAATTTTTTCTACTAATTTATTATCCTCAAGTTTCGTGCACCTCATAATTAACTGAGCAGCTCAATTGCAGTTGCCTTATTCTTATGATTTGCGTGTTTTTTCTAAGTTATTTTTAGGTCCTCGGCTCTACAAAAACGTAACTGTCAAAATTATCATATTTAGTTTTTATATATATATATATATATATATATATATATATATATATATATATATATATATATATATATATATATATTATATAGCATTACCATGATTATGCAACACTTATACTGAAAGAGTTCTATTTGCAGACTGCTCTAAATAAGAAATTCAGATCGCTGAAATTTACATGCCTTCACGCCTTACCTTGAGGACGCTTGAAGGCGTCTTGTCTCAACAAAAAAGGCGATGCAGAAGCTGAAATACGACTCGAAAATTATATTCTCATCTTTCCAAGGTAGTCAGCGTCATCCCCTAGATGACGTTTTATTTTCCAGCGTCCTCGCGCGTTTCATGAAGAACTTAATAATACCGAGCGACGGCAAAAATGATTTCCGATTACTTGTGACTCTACACTTTGGCGGCGCACACGCGCTGTGTCAACGTTGGTAATGCTCAGAGAAAAACACACTTGGAAGTTTTCTCAGAGGAAATCAATTGGTGCATCAGTATTGACGGTAATTCCATCTGGGAAAATCTGAGGCGGAAATGGTAACACGAAGCAGTTACCTATTCACACTTGTCAAAGGAAGTCGACCACAATCGCAGCGTCAACAAAGACAAGCAAGGAACCCACTTCACCAGAGAGAGAGAGAGAGAGAGAGAGAGAGAGAGAGAGAGAGAGAGAGGGCTTGCATTCGAAGTCCATTAGAGGCGGAGCGATTTACGCAAATATGGTTATATCCCATTGCATAAATAATCTAAACGATTTGTTGACCAGTGATTTATGTACCTGGCACACTGATAGTGTAACACCTGGAGCCATCCCTCTAAAGAAAGAAAGGTGTATAGGTATAAGCATATGTATATAAATATATATGTATATATGTGTGTACGTATATATATATATATATATATATATATATATATATATATATATATATATATATATATATGTGTGTGTACTGTATAAACACACACACACATATACGTCATTTCCCCGTTGATGATTTGGCCCTAGAAGATGCTTATATACGAACATATCATCGTCTATTGCAAATGCACTTTCCCCCTTTCGATGAAGATATGCACGTACTATTGAAATGCATTTGAGAAATGCACACAGTCGTGCCCGACTAAATTTTTATTCCCTCTCGCCTGCAAGATTCCTCTAAGTGTAGACTTCACCGCCACTGCGTCTCCGCGTCTCCCGTCGTCTGTTATTCTTGAACCTGCTATTGTTGAAGGGAAATTATCTTAAAGTACTGGTATCTCTCAGAGAGGCGTAATAGAGACGAGAATTCAGTTTCTTGATTTAATGACGAAAGTTGACTACAATTTAAAGTACAACTTATAGTTACGGCTTCGAAAACTGAATCACTCTTATTAGACAGTTCAATTCAGTCTGTTTGGGGAGCGCGAAAGCAATCTAATTTACCTAACACATACAGTCTGCAGTATCTCAAAAAGTACTGTTGTAGACCTGGTCATTCTTGACTGGCAACAAACGATCAAACAAACAAAGAAACAAATAAAAACAAATTTGAAGACAGGCAGACAATAAACAAAGAACGAATTAACGAATGCCTTTGAAAGGTTAATCTCCTATCAAAATGCGACAGCGATTTCAATCCTCAAAATTTGCCCACATTTTCGCGCGACAGACATCCGCTGCATCAAAAGTCCTTCAAGAGTATAGCCTACACTGTTCCCAAAAGACGCAAACGAAAAAGTCAAGTCCAAAAGTCCAGTACACCCGGAGACCCTCAATACCATTCAGAAGCTTCACAACCAAAGACAAAAAACGGCCGCGTGTTGGTGAGTTTTCCATCTGCCAATATTTGGAAGGGGAGAAAAAAAATTGGAACTGACAAAAAATCCAAGTCCCGTTGCTCCAGTTTCCTCGAGACATAATCCCTCCCTCCCCCACCCCACCACAACCTCCGTCCCTCGCTGGCCCAGACTTCTCTTCCCACGACGGCCCCCTCCCCCATTGAAGGACTTACGTAATAAGAATTCAAGTCATCTTGCCGCCTTCTCCCCGATGCCTTCGCGTGCTTTAACCAGAGCTGCTTTGGGACACCCGCTCCACCCATCAACCCAAGCCCTTGCCCCCCCCCCCAACCTCTCTCTCTCTCTCTCTCTCTCTCTCTCTCTCTCTCTCTCTCTCTCTCTCTCATTCTTTTTTATTATTTCCTGGGGACGTTTACAGTCTTTGCTTCCTAGCAGCGACGGTGATCAGGTTCAAATAAGCGAAAGCGTTTTCGACATTCTCTGATCGCAAACGAAATCTTAAATTTATTGCATTCGTTCATATATTGTCATTTACTTCTATACAATAACATTTAGATCTGTCATTATTTCATATGGTATTATTTACTTCTATATAATATCATTTAGATCTATCTATTATTGCGTATGATATCGTTTACCACTATATATCATTTAGATCTAACTACTGTATTATTTCATTTCATGATATCATTTACTTCTATGTAATATCATATAGATGTATTACAGTAATATATCATATGATATTCACTTCTATATAATATTATTCAGATCTACTTATTATTTCATATGATACCATCTACTTCTGTTTATTATCGTTCCTTTCGCCTCTGTACTTTCTCCCGTGTCCAAGTCCTTTCGAGACCTGTTCTCGGAAACACTCAATGAACGAGTCACCGTCTTCGATCCCCGCGGGGGCTGCACACTTTTCCCCTTCCGCCATCCGCTGTCAATCACAGCACTCAAGTCTGTCCAAGCAAAAACGTACGCAGGTCTTTAAAAAAAATAAAATAAAGACCAGGTTGATTTTATCATAAAAATCTAGTGCTCTATATGGTAAAAACATTTCCGCAAAAGAGCGTTTGGTACAAAACTGTAAATTCTTACTGGAAGCGGGGTTTTCTCAAAGGAGAATTGACATTCCCGTTAATTTACCATCATAATAAAAGTTATTCAAGATATGTTTTCAATCAAAAAAATGTTCCAGAGTTATTTTATACATGTATGGCACTCATCTGTTCACTTTTCAATGTCGCACATTCGGAAATAAATTAGTTATCAGTTTTACTTCAAGAATATTTTCAACAAACAAAACGCTGCCAAAAAATAAAACGAAAAAACATTTCTTTATTATTTAACGTTCTGAGGAGCAAAATGTTGGGCGGGCAATCATAAGGACCTCAAACTTTTTGAAGAAATGTTTAATCCTTTTTGTTTAGAGAGGTAAATATGAGTGGTAGAGTGCGGGTGTGGGGGGGGGAAGGGTCCAATGGGGGTCCATAATAGAACCAAGGATACGGTCGCGGTCCAGGGAATTTCCAGCCAGTCAAAACGATCTTATTATCGGTCAAAATGAAACAAGGACACCGGGAGGCCTTCACGGAGTCATTTTTGCTAAACGATCCGTCTAGTTCAAAAGGAAAAAAAAAAAAACACACATTTGTTGTGTCATGGTTCCTTGAGGCACAATAAATGATAGTATAATATTTTCATATGGACGAATTACACAAATGAGTAATACTGATGTCACCTATGATTTCGTGGAAGACTCCAAGTACGGTCTGGAGATTTTGTTGTAAGCATAAATGGGAGCCATCTGCAGTGACAATGCTTTCCCGATATAATTAAAGAAATGAAACTCGTCGAGCAAAATGTCGGTTATGAAAAAATAATTGCCATCATCCAAAACATTAGATTTATTCATTAATTTACTGGCCTAATCATCTGGCGTCTTATAGGAGTGAGAATGCATCAGACAATTGGTAGTGTAAATACAATGCTTTCAACAAATATCTATGGCGTGTCTCACACAATAAACTAAAATAATATAAAATCTCGAGGCTCAAAAAAGCCATACTTGAAAATTAAATTTTCTTTAGAAACATCAAAGCGAGAATTTTTACTCGTGATCAACAATTTTATAAGATTAAGTAGTTACACGTGAGGGCAAATGTAGACCAAGAGGCTGAAGTAATAAATATTATTAAAGACTGGAAAATGGAAACGGCTGATTCGTATCGGTCTCAGGGAATAAACATAACGGACAGTAGCACGCTGAAGGAATTGCGTCACAGCAGATAACTTAAGGAAGGCAGCAAGGTAGATGCAGAAGAATGGAGAGAGAATTGAAGTGTTTAGAAAAGCTAAAGTTGAGAAAGTGGCATTGGTGAGTCAATTTCCCTTTATGGAAGTGATATTTGGATGCTGAATGAAACAAAAAAAAAAAGTTGAAGCAACTGAGGTGAACTGTTGTGGTGAAATATAATGCTGTGTACAGGAAGCGGTTTTGGTGAAAGGGTGGATCGAAGTGTTTTGAGATGGTTTGGTCCTGTGAAAAGAATGGAGGACGAGTTGATAAAGTGTATATATTGGAGGGATTTGTAGGGAAAATGAAAGAGACCTGGAGAGTTATGGAGAGCTGGGGAGGAAAAGGTATTGGAAAAGGACTTTAATACCCAAAAATTGCAGGAGTGAGCGCAAGCTAAAAGCAAATGGCGCAGTCTGTGGAGGAGTGTTCAATGCACTGCTGATGAGCCCTCTATGCAGGTGTACAGAGTGATTGTTAAGGAATTTTCTCCACAGGGTTCACCTACGAGTCATACGTTAATATGCGACTATGACAGCGACCACCGTTTTGGATTTTTATGAACGACCTAATGTTGAAATTATATATATTATATATATATGTATGTGTATATATATATATTAATATATATACATATATATATATATATATTATATATATATATTATATATATATATATATTAAAAAACAAAAATAACAATGCTATTTATATCAAGCCTTTGTCAATGGAAATACAAAAAAAAAAAAAGTAAATTCTGCAAATCACTCTCAAACTGCACCTTACCATGAACCCCTGCGCAGTCAACGCACACAGCGTGACTTATCTACTTAATGTAAAGCTATCTCGTTTATTCGCATTAATGTGCGCAGCCTTCTCTCTCTCTCTCTCTCTCTCTCTCTCTCTCTCTCTCTCTCTCTCTCTCTCTCTCTCTCCCCTCCAGTAACGAGTCTTTTAAGAGAGAATGAAAATATCTAGACCAAAAGACTCGGAAAATCGGGCGCTGCTCATTGCGAAATTCCTAGAGATTTCATGATCCGACGGCGTGGAACTAATCCTTGAGTTTACTTCTCCATGAGAGAGAGAGAGAGAGAGAGAGAGAGAGAGAGAGAGAGAGAGAGAGAGAGAGAGAGAGAGAGAGAGATAACAGTGGAAAAAGAATTCCGTCCTGATCTCGGCAATTAGATCCGTGGCGTAATTTGGAACATTACCCAAGAAATATTCCGAAGTCATTTGGCAACACTGATGTAGGGGCTTAATCGATGTCTCCGACTACTTGACTACCATAACGATTCTCCATCATTATTCATAAAATGGCTCAAATCTCGCAATATTAATAACCTTAACAAAATTCTGTATTTTCATCAGTTAATAAATACATTGAGAGGTAAGCTGATACCTTGAGTGAATCATACGCTTCAGTAAATCAATCAATATGTATGTATGTATGTAAGTATATATGTATATATATATATATATATATATATATATATATATATATATATATATATATTTATATATATATATATATATATACACATTATAATTGTATGTGTTTTTGTGTGTATAATGTATATTCGACCGTTGAACCAATTACTGAATTATTCATTCAGTAAATCACTTAACAAACCACTTTCATGATTCAAAATTTCGAAGAAAGGACACGACCGTCTCAAAAGATTCCCAAGCACTACAGTATATGCGAATGACATTGACAATGTGGCGTCATATAACTCCCTCGAAACTGTTTCTATTTCACCTCAAGGCTCTAAACAACGAATTGTGAAATGATACAAGCAGGAAATGAACTCATGTTCTTGCTTCCATTTCCAAAGTGGCCTTATATTGGTCCATGTCCTCGCAAGGTGATATATGAGTCATGTCCCTCCTCTCTCGAACGTCGATTTCATTATCGAAACGAGCGAACGTGCCTGAGAAGTCTTAACATTATGGAAAAGACGGAAATGAAGTCTGGTTTAAAATTAGAGACAAATATAGAGTCTGTTAGACAAGAAGCACATGAAAGGACGTGGGCAAAATTCTTCGTAAAACCATAAAGGTCTGTTTCTTCCCAGCATGACTACTCACTTCGAGGTAAAATAAAGAGACCATATCTAACTAACTGTCGCGATTACAATCAAGAAAAAGGCAGGCCAACAACAAGAAAATAGATCAGCATATGAAAACAACAACATTTAACGGTTCCTCTTCAAGGCATGAATTATTCTATGGCCAAAGATGAGTGGGGCGTTTGCATTAACGAGGGCGGGTCCGCCCACAGCCCTTCACACGCACAAGGTCAATGTTTCTGGAAGGACCGCCTCTCCCACTCCTGCTCTGCATCCTGGATAAGTCGCCCTATTTGTCCGGACTATCCGGTAACAAGCCTTCTCCCCCCCCTCCCCCTTACCCTTCCTTCCTTCCCCTCCCCACCCTCACCAATGCAAACACGGACAAAGGCTTAATTTCTCTACTGCTTTTCGCTTCCTGCTTCCCCTATTTCCCCGCGCGGATGTCTGCCTCCACTCTTCTCAAGTCTTGCTCCTGACCTTGTTTAATCCTTCTCTGTACTCACTCTTTTTCATCTGTATCTTTTTCACTTCCGTCCGTCATCCTCATGCCTTCCTTCCTTCGCCTATTCCCTTCCCATCCCAGGTTTCTATATCCCTCCTTCTCCCAATTCCATGTCCGTGGTATTCTTTCACATTCTTATTCCGTTTTTATCTTCTCCCCGCATCTCTCTCTCCTTTCCGACTTCCATTCTCGTCCTCTCGTCCTGTGTCCATATTCTCCTCCATTCTTATCTCGTTGCTTTACCTGTTCTCATATTCCTATTCCATCCCATCACCTCTACCATCCGATAACTTTCTCTTCTTTTCCTCTTCCCTACACATTTCTCCGCTCTCTCTCTCTCTCTCTCTCTCTCTCTCTCTCTCTCTCTCTTCCTCACATTCCCACCGGTCCCAGGGCATGTCCTTTTGGGGTAAGAGGACCTTCCCACAGGCGTTTTTGGTCAGCACCATTCAAAGAATGTCTAGAACCCACCCATTTACTCAATACTTTTTATTCACTTAACTACTAATTACAATTACATCAATTAGCAGAAAATGGTATTCTTTTCAGATACAAAACCAATACTGTATAGATACGGTGAAAAAGATAAATTTGGCAGTATTTTAATAAAGATAATTTCTCTGCTGTAATGTGGAGTCTTGCCAGCATCCTTCCACGCTCTTGTCAAAGCAAGATCTATCTTTATCCTGACCTCTCAAAGCTGTCGCCAAAACGTCATTTATTTATTCAGTGCCATAACGTTTAGTGGGTCTTGGAACGTCCGGTAATTTCACAGCGAGCATGCACGCGCACTGTTCAAACCTTACATACTTACATATGGAGGCATATAATTAGGGATTTTGAGCGCTGGAATTCATGAATCAGAAACACTAAACACGGATGTCACATCAATATAACAACTAACAAAAAGGCAGGTAAAAATAGGAATATCTTATATATATATATATATATATATATATATATATATATATATATATATATATATATATATATATATATATTATATATATAAATATATATATATATATATATATATATATTTATATAATATAATGAAAATAAGAAAACAGATGTTTTCCCAATTTATGTACATACACATATATTTGTATATATATATATATATATATATATATATATATATATATATATATATATACATACATACATATGTATATATATATACAAATATATGCATGTACATAAGTTGAGAAAACATCTGTTTTCTTATCGTGTGTTTGTGTGTTTTAATCTATCTATCTTTCGAATTCTATAAACAATGTAAAGCTATGCACTGTCTATAACTAGAGAATAATTAGTAGAGATAAGGAAATCAATTAGGATGGGAAAACTCATTACCCAAACAGTAACCTTGACGACATTTTATCAACAATAAAAACTTTAAGTATGAAAAACAAACGGAATGTACAGAATAAAAACTCAAGAAAAGGAGAAACACTGAAAACCGAAGCAAATAATAATAATAACAGAGAAAATTAATCGAATTTAATTACCATTTTTTAAAACTGACACGTGCATCGACAGGATAATCACATAATTTGACGCAAAGTCAAGAGCGTAATCAACAAACTTAATCATGCCGTCATAATTTCGTATCCCTCTTATGCAACGACTCGCAACAACTAAAAGAATACGCCCATTTGCGACACGAGAGTGTCATAACAGCACCTTAGATTCAATACCTCAGGTTAAACATCTCGTGACAAATAAGACGAACTCGCGCGCCGAGAGCTTGGATGCGAAAAGTCCTTTGCAGCTCCGGCGTGGGCGAATTTCTTTCCAGCGCTGGGAACATTTATCCTTCGGATGTCCGAATAAAAGTCGCCCGGCGGCCTTCTCGTCTTCATTCGACCTTCCCCTCATAAAAAGCAGACCTTCAAACGAACGAGAGGCATAAATTTAATTCTGTTTACGGCGGCGCGTTCCTTTTTGGGAAGATATCTGGCGTTGTAGCTAGACTAGCTAGAGAGAGAGAGAGAGAGAGAGGCGTTCTAGTTAGAGAGAGAGAGAGAGGCGTTCTAGCGAGAGAGAGAGAGAGAGAGAGAGACAGAGAGAGAGAGAGAGAGAGAGAGAGAGAGACAGGGGCGTTCTAGAGAGAGAGAGAGAGAGAGAGAGAGAGAGAGAGAGAGAGAGAGAATGGGTGCATTAAGCATAAAATTTTTGTCAGTACTTGACTCCAAAATTTGGCTGAAACTGACAAATGGAAACAATGGTAAATAACAGATTCCAATGGGAATGATATGATACGGTACCGTGATTCTAATTAAAGAATTACGCGGAAAACAAGGACACGCGTGAACACTTCATTCTAAAATGTGACTGCCACTTCACATGCTCCGTTAAAACATGCAAAAAAAAAAAAAAATCTGTATCAAGTTACTGTTCGCTGCAAAGTCCCGTGGGTGGATAAGTAAGAAACAGCGAGTGAATAAGGCAGAGTCGCATACTAGAGGAGGAATGAGGACAGATAGTCAACTTGGTCTTGCAGTCGGGACCGTTGCCTTGTTTTTGTTTTTGAATGACGCAGTAATTCTTCGACTGTTTCCACGCTCTTCTGCTGTAGCCTAAATCCCTCTAGCTGAGTTAAGTATACCTTATTTTAACCAGACCACTGAGGAGCTGATTAATAGCTCTCCTAGGGCTGGCCCGAAGGATTAGACTTATTTTACGTGGCTAAGAACCAATTGGTTACCTAGCAACGGGACCTATAGTTTATTGTGGAATCCGAACCACATTACACCGAGAAATGAATTTCTATCACCAGAAATAAATTCCTCTAATTCTTCATTGGCCGGCCGGAGACTCGAACTCGGGCCTAGCAGAGTGCTAGCCGAGAATTCTACCGATTCTCCCAACGAGGAACTACAGCTGCTGAGAGAGCGGACGCTTCACAGACAGCTGCTGAGAGAGTGGACACTTCATGGACAGCTGCTGAGAGAGTGGACACTTCATAGACAGCTGCTGAGAGAGTGGACACTTCACAGACAGCTGCTGACAGAGTGGACACTTCATGGACAGCTGCTGAGAGAGTGGACACTTCATAGACAGCTGCTGAGAGAGTGGACACTTCATAGACAGCTGCTGAGAGAGTGGACACTTCACAGACAGCTGCTGACAGAGTGGACACTTGAGAGAGTGGACAGCTGCTGAGAGAGTGGACACTTCATAGACAGCTGCTGAGAGAGTGGACACTTCATACAGACAGCTGCTGAGAGAGTGGACACTTCATAGACAGCTGCTGAGAGAGTGGACACTTCATGGACAGCTGCTGAGAGAGTGGACACTTCATGGACAGCTGCTGAGAGAGTGGACACTTCATAGACAGCTGCTGAGAGAGTGGACACTTCACAGACAGCTGCTGACAGAGTGGACACTTCATGGACAGCTGCTGAGAGAGTGGACACTTCATAGACAGCTGCTGAGAGAGTGGACACTTCAGACAGCTGCTGAGAGAGTGGACACTTCATAGACAGCTGCTGAGAGAGTGGACACTTCACAGACAGCTACTGACAGAGTAGACACTTCACAGACAGTTGCTGAGAGAGTGGACACTTCATAGACAGCTGCTGAGAGAGTGAACACTTCATAGACAGCTGCTGAGAGAGTGGACACTTCACAGACAGCTGCTGACAGAGTGGACACTTCATGGACAGCTGCTGAGAGAGTGGACACTTCATAGACAGCTGCTGAGAGAGTGGACACTTCATAGACAGCTGCTGAGAGAGTGGACACTTCATAGACAGCTGCTGAGAGAGTGGACACTTCACAGACAGCTACTGACAGAGTAGACACTTCACAGACAGTTGCTGAGAGAGAGGACACTTCATAGACAGCTGCTGAGAGAGTGGACACTTCATAGACAGCTGCTGACAGAGTGGACACTTCATAGACAGCTGCTGACAGAGTGGACACTTCACAGACAGCTGCTGAGAGAGCGGACACTTCACAGACAGCTGCTGACAGAGTGGACACTTCACGGACAGCTGCTGAGAGAGTGGACACTTCACAGACAGCTACTGACAGAGTAGACACTTCACAGACAGTTGCTGAGAGAGTGGACACTTCACAGACAGCTGCTGACAGACTGGGCACTTCACACACAGTACCCCAAGATGAGTTCTCCGAGAGTCACCGAGCGTCGAATGGCCCGAATGCAATTTTTCTTTTCGGCTTTAAAATACTCATCCAATTAACACCAGCTCCTCCATCATAGGAAGGATTCGATCCCTTTATTCTCGTAATGTCCTCCGGATGTTTTTCATTCGCTATCAAGCGTGTGTGACATTTTTTTTCATAAAATTATGATGATTATTCACACATAAACGTTATCAACAATTTTGCCATTCGATCTTCACACTAATTGTTCAGTTTATAATCCGTTCTTTACTCAGGCTGTTTACCGGGTTACCATTTTGAAATTAAAAAAATAGTAACATTCTCGCGTCGGAATGAATGGCCGTGCCTGATAGTCTTCATTGGGGCAAACGTGACTCGACTCAAGCATACAGACTTTCCTGAAGCTGAGGAATCCTGCAGGTGACCACCGTAAATTCTGCTGTCAAGATGACGGGGGGAGAGGAGAGGCAGAAAGACTGTCACCGAATGGAGGAACTGATGTGTGCGCTGTCTACAACATATTTCAAGCGTTTCACTTTTTCGCATTGCCATTCCATTCTGTTACCATTTTGGTAGACGAAATATTCCCTTAATAGTTGTCCTTGCTTTTTATTTTATTAAATTCCTTTACATAAGAATGGAAGAACAGTTCCTCCTAACAAAAACATCAGTAAACACAAGTCATACTGGAAACAAGGAGAGTTGTCTCAGAACAACACTAATCTACATAAACGCTGCCAAAATCTATCGTCATTCACAAGTCCTACCCTTTCATTCCAATTCCCTTTCGAAAATGAAAGCTTCTGTTCTGATTTCCTAATATTGAAGTGACCAACAAATTTCAGAGGTTACAAAGCAATGCCGTGGGCCGACGCCAGCTGCAAACTTGGTACAGTTTGCACACTATAGGTCTGACCATTAATTTACTCTAGAACGTGCCTTCTTTTGTTATTTATCTGCTTTCACTGATAAGCTGGTAGATTCCTCGTGTCCTTAATTAAGACAGTTACTCACGTGATGCCTTGGATCTCAATAAAACTTTTTATTATGAAAGTAGCCTGCCAAACGGGTCACGGCAACCCGATGGCCCTTCGAGAAGCTTCAAGGAAATAGCGACGGGCCCCTTTGTTTGAGAAAACTCACCTCAAACAACTTTGCTTTGGGCACCGGTCAGTGGCTTCGTTTGGTTATTCTCTGTTCGTTTGCAACCATGCTTTGATTCTGATTCGGCGTCTCTCTCTCTCTCGCTCTCTCTCTCTCTCTCTCTCTCTCGTAATACAACTAAGTCTGGGAAAACTCTTACTATAGTTCTCTCTCTCTCTCTCTCTCTCTCTCTCTCTCTCTCTCTCTCTCTCTCCGGTAATACAACTAAGTCTGGGAAAACTAGTGTCGGTCTTACTATAGTTCTCATTGATAAAGTTCTCTCTCTCTCTCTCTCTCTCTCTCTCTCTCTCTCTCTCTCTCTCTCTCTCTCTCTCTCTCTCCAAGAGTACGTGAGGAGTGTGGTAAATTTCTTAATATTACCGAAGGAGTTGACCCGTAAATAATCCATCCACTTTATACTTGCTTTGCTTTCGAGACTTCCATGGACTCTGAAAGTCGATAAGTGATAAAATATCTCATTTCAATAATGGATGCCTTCTAAAGCCGAGTATACATCGACCTTCTTTGAGAAGAGACCTACGTAAAACAAACAATTACATAAATAAATAACATTTCTTAATTAAACTAATCGACGTTCACATTATTTTCGTACAATAGTAAATTATATATATATATATATATATATATATATATATATATATATATATATATATATATATATATATATATATATATAATTATATACATATACATAAATATAGATATATATAAAGTGGCAGCAACCGACCATCCCTGAACGAGAGCACGTAAGTAGATCTCAGTTTAAGTAGATCTGTCAACGAAAGAGGTGTTCATTCGTTCAGGTTGTGGATTAGTACCCGCTTAGACGGAGGGGCTCCCCCTCCCCCTCTTATGCAATGGGGTGGTGGTGGTGGTCAGGCACGGGAGTGTTGTTTGGGGTGGGGGGTGGTTTGGGTGTATTGGTGGGGTAAGGGAGGTGAGGTGCAAAGATTGCCTGGCACAAACCGACACAGCTTCTTTCCCCTTCGATGGCTACGAAAGAAGGCTGGCCTTCCGACTACCAGGTAGAACTAATTTGTATAAACTATTTTTCCTTTCTTTTTTTTTTTTTTTTGTTCTCCACTTGTTCCTGATTGGGAGGATGAGGAGGAAGTTCCTACTCACAATTCTTCCTTCGGTCAATTTGGGGAAGCAGCATTTTTAGAAAGTGCCTCGTTTTACTTTCACTAAATTAATTTTCGCCTTTTAATTAATTAAACTATGATTTCAATACTAAGTGAGCTTCATCCATAAGCTTATCAACACAAACACACACAAACATATATGTATATATATACATATATATATATGTATATATATATATATATATATATATATCTATATATACTATATATATATATATATATATATATATACATATATATATATATATATATATAAGGACTAAGTACCTTCGCTCTTCCATAGAAAGTGCAACTAGCCAAAGTAGGCGACGTAGCTGAGTGGTGCAGCTCTCGGTTCGGGTTTGCTATTCCCGTGGATTGTTCCCCTCCTACCACCCATCAGTGCACCCACCTGTAAATATGAACCCGCATCTTCTGGGGTCAAGGAAGAAGGCGTGTGGGTGTTTACCTGCAACTCAAAAAACACCACGAAAATCCATTTTTTTATTCATTAGATCTTTCTGCTCTCTTGCGCGAGTATGCATTTATAATTTCGCAGAGTTTAAAAAGCTCATTCAAATGGTATCCTCATCAATCATTATCACAAGGGATTTGAAATGATAAAAAAAAATCTATGGCATCAGATATTAATACTTATTCATGCACCATTTTTTCTATAAATGCATTGCAGCGGGTATTACACGCATGGGGGTTATAAAGTTTTCCCATTAAATGTTGCAAAAACTAGACACGCGAAAATGTTTCCGTTGCAATGCATCCTCCTGTCCTCGCATAAATCCAGGCCACCGAATAGGTTAGAATCTTCGCCCTAATTGCTGATGTTCTTTTATTA
>NC_089764.1:36185251-36232751 GCF_040412425.1 Macrobrachium rosenbergii
GATCCTGACATCAGTCTGTAGTCATGCCCTGGCTGGAGCGCTAGTCTCAGTCAGGTGGTTCTCCCACGTGGGTCTTATCAGTCTGACAGGAAAGAATTTTAACAAGGCGTTCCGTTGGGGCTTCTAGGCAATGCATAACTCTGGAATCGAACCCATTTAACCGAGTGTTCCCGCGGGAGTGTGAGTAGTGGTGTAACGTTCAGAAAAATGTCTGCGCATTCGTGACGGGAAATTTCAAACGCATCACAGGAAGTGGTGAAATATAGCATAAAATGGAGCATGAAACTAGTGTGGATAATATTGTTACCATGACTGTACCACCTCTCAGGAAAAGTAACGAAAATAATCATAGTAAGTAACACTGCGTTGTTCTGAACATGGATTTGTTCCTGGTCGTGAACCGTTTCATATTTACTGACAGATGTGTACATGTCCACTAAAACTTTCCGAGCTACTCGCTTCACTCGATTTCATCGTTAGCATTTGAAATGACTCAAAGATCATTGCTCTCTGCGTGGAGGGAAAATCTCCCCAGGGCTTGATTTGGATCTAAGATAAGCCTCTGTTAGACTAGAATCAATGAGCACTTTCAAAGCAACGTACAAAAAGTGCATGCAGAAATACCACTCTGCAAGAAAGCACTTTCAAAGCAACGTGCAAAAAGTGCATGCAGAAAAAGTTAAGTATACCTTAGTTTTACCAGACCACTGAGCTGATTAACAGCTCTCCTAGGGCTGGCCCGAAGGATTAGACTTATTAAATACCACTCTGCAAGAACTGCACAGATGGCTTACATTCTCGTATGCATTTACAGTAAAGATTTTACATGTGCGTTTATGCGCAATTATATCCGTGCATATTCGGTCTTCTTAAATATGGGCTTACATGTCAACACACGCGCCCACATATCGTAAAATGATAAACTTCACAAAGTATACTACACACATGTTGATCCAGAATGCATTCGTAAACATAACCTTATACTTACATATACACACACATATACATATATGTGTGTGTATGTATATAATAAATATAAACATGTACTATATCTACTTTTGTAAAACCATTATTTACAAATATAATAAAAATCCGTAATTCTTCATCATACCTCACATATACTAATATAACGAGCTCTCGTGCATATACACCATGTATTCGTTGAGATTATATATACTACACAGCCGTATATTACGTAACGACTAATATTAAAAATAATGAGTCTATACCGAGCGAGCACAGGGGCAAAGTTCGATTCTCTGCCTCCAGCATTTCTGGTAGAAACTGGTATGTCCTGCGTAGACCAGAATGAGGAGGCGGTAGTAAAAGTACCAGCCTCATGAGAGAGAGAGAGAGAGAGAGAGAGAGAGAGAGAGAGAGAGAGAGAGAGAGAGAGAGAGACAGACAGACAGAGACTTCAGAACGAGTGACTTTTAATGTCTAGGTCATCGTCTCGTACCATCCCAACAACAAACGGGTTTTTCCTCTTCAAATGCATAAGTAAATAGCACTTCTAGATCGCTCAGGTTATCGATGTGGTATTATTTGTCTTTTTTTTTGGGGGGCGGCTAAATTTTATAGGATTTCTTGGCAAATGCATAATGGTACGCCTATTCTAATCTAGATATAAATTCTTGTTTTACAAAACCTGATTCACACGGCGCTTCTAATTTTTTCCTCAGTACCAGAACCAACTTGAACATCTGCATTTAGCTTGTTTTTTTTTTAATATAACTTCCAAATCTTACTCTCAAATTTAGAACGAGTCATGTGTGGCCGTCAGATATTAATGAGATAAAAGAGCCGTATAAATTAAAAATCTTTACATGAGCAGTTCGCCTTCAACGACTAATTCAGATTAAAAATAGTCGCAAAGGTACTCAACAAGTCCTAGGGGGCTTCCGATTTTGACGTTTGTTCTGAATGTTTTATTTAAACTCGTAAGTGAAAAAAAAATTTACCGACGCAAAAACAAGACGTACTTGAATGATGATTTTAGCAAACATTCGGATGAACTTACTCCGTTTTTTCTTTCGAATGAGAGATGAAGTGCAGGTGATCTCACAAAGCCCCGATTTTATTTGTGACAGAAGTTTTAGAAAGATGGGAGAGAGGTGTAGGGAAGATAGAGGGTAGCCATGCAAACCGCAAGGAGTCGACGTGTTCCGCAAAAGCGTTAGTGTACCAGGTCACACAGTATTTATGAAGCTTTGATATAGCTTTCATGAGGGTGCTATCATCCGTGTTTTGCAGTTAGAGTGAATGTGACCATGAATATTGTCTCTCTTTTTTTTTTTAAACAGCCGCTTTTGGAGTAATTTCTCTTCTTGAAAATGTATGAATGGTAGTGTCTTAAATATGGAAAATGTCTTTACTTCCCATTTCCCTATTAGTACTATAATTTATTATGGATTTTTGTTCGTATAATAATTTATTACGAACGCAAAGGGCAGGGGAAAGACTTGCGTCAATCTCCTCAATCAATCAGTCACATCTACTGACAAAATCTCTGCTCAGCTCATCATCAATGACTTCTTGCAATTCTCATTCGAGTCTCCACCCTTTTTTATCCCAAGGGCGAAGAGGCAAATGCAAACGCCCCTCGTCCAGAGAAAAAAGTTTTCCGCAAAATCTCCACTGATCGGTTAAGAAAGACCTGACCATATCATTTGGGCCACCTAAGAGTCAGGTCTTTCTTAACCGATTTGGGGAGATTTTGCGGAAAGCTTCTTCCGCGGACGAGGGGCGTTTCTGTTTTGCCTCAGCGCCCTGCGGATAAGAAAACGATGGCGATTCGAACGAGAGTTTCAAGAAAATCATTGCTGAGCTAATCTACCATTGTTTTCACTGAATTTGTCCGACAGCAAACGTGGCTGATTTCAGGAGATTTCAGGCTGATTTCAGAGAACTGCGCAAGTTTTTCCACCTGCCATTCGTGGTCATAATAAACTGTAACACTGACAAAGAAGTGCAGACAGTTTTCAAGTTCAAGACGTTAAATTTCGTTGATTATCCCTCAGCCCAGACTTCGGGAACATTCAAGCACCACTTCGCGACGTCGCCTTGTTTCCATAAATGTATATTTCATTAGGTCTGGAAAAAACATGATGGGATCAAGGACAATCAATTCTGCCTTGGGGTAAAAATCACCTCCCTTGTTATAGACACCGAGCCAACCCTAGTCTTCAGTAAAAGCAGAAGCAGTAATAAAAATGTCCCTTCTTTGCCTCGTCCGTCCTTTATCCTTACCACTTCACACACTTACAAGAAACACACACACACCACACACCACACACACACACTGTATGTATATGCATACATTAGGTACATGGGTATTTAATATGTGCCTTTTTTCCCCTTGGATGAGGTGGGTTCAAAATTCAAATAATTCCGGTTTTCGACAACTGCCATTGGGATAAGGTTGCTTGACCCACGCCCTGCACCACGCATGCTCAAGGGCTTGCGCCCCCGCTCTGACATTTCTTGTTGGTCGTACATCCATATTATGACTAATTTCATATATATATATATATATATATATATATATATATATATATATATATATATATATATATATAATGCAAATATTAACGTAACACAATTCTTTTTAGTTTTCTGTAAAAGAAAACTGTGGTGCAGGCTTTGTTTGTCCGTCAGCACTTTTTCTGTCCGTCCTCAGATCTTAAAACAACTGAGCCTAATGGCTGCAAATTGGCATGTTAATCATCCACCCTCCAATCATCAAACGTGCCAAATTGCAGCCCTCTAGCCTTTGTAGTTTTTATTTTATTTAAGGTTAAAGTTAGCCCTAATCATGCTTTTGGCAACGATATAGGACAGGCCACCACCGGGCCTTGCTTAAAGTTTCATGGGCCGCGGCTCATACAGCATGCTGTAACGGCTATACAGAAAACTCGATTGTGCCGAAGAAACTTCGGCGCATTTTTACTTGTTTTTTGCAGTTCTGGAATAAAAATATAATTCATTATTGGATTGGTTCTTGGTCATTCATTGAAATCACTTCTGGTGACGATTTTTTTAGTATCCCGGAAATACTAATAAAATCCCCCACCAAAAGTTATTTCAATGAACAACCAAGAATCAATTCAATCTTATTTTTTTTTATTCCAGAACTGCATAAACGAAAAGGCAGATAGGCTGTTCTGTCACGTTAAGACCTGCAAATCCTCTTGGAAAAAAATTTACTCAACACCCCTTACGAATGAAGAGAGATTACCTGTTAACTTTGATCAAAAACCTTATAATAAATTTTCTAATTAAAACTCAATGCCTGCGATTACCACGTTTTCGGAAAAGTAGGATCCACAGAGATTCGATTACAAAGAGAGAGAGAGAGAGAGAGAGAGAGAGAGAAGAATGAAGGTCTATCGCTATGTTTATGGATGTTTTGAATTACAATCTTCAGTATGTTTGGTGGATAATAATGATAATAATAATAATGGCACAGCCATACTGTTTTAATCTTTTTTTACTTTTGCTAGCCAATTTCCCTTCATAAATGGTGTTATAAGAATCATATGTGTATCTGGCCGGACAGGTCTCGACAGTCAAAATCAATCAAATTATAATTTTCTAAAGTCCTTATCGCCTCTGCGTCAAACAAAAAGGCATTAGGTTTTAATTCTGGCCGGGCCAGATGCCCTTATCATACAAACAATTTCTCTAAGGTGTAACTTATTGTCAAGTGAATTCGATATTAAGGGGTACTTACGGCTTAATATTTGTGGGCATAAAAGTCACGTTACGGAGTACTGGTGACAGTAAATAAATAAATACATACAAACATATATACATATATATATATATATATATATATATATATATATATATATATATATATATATATATATATATATATATATATATATATAATGTGTGTGTGTATGTTCGTATAATAAGTCTGGTACACGTTACTCGTAACAGAACTTCATCTATTAATTCCAGTTTCCTCTGTCCACAATAGATTATAAAACAATGAAAAGATAAAATACAGAATTTGCGACTCTGCCACAAATGCTCCAAGCATCCGGCATGTCGAGAGTATTATGACACACCTCTCGTTTCGTTTGAGTTACTTTAAAACTAATCCCGTCCATTCTCTTTCTCTACAGGTAAGCATGGCGGACGTTTTTCGTTTTGGGGAGGTTGGCGAAGAGTAGTGGTGAGTCTTTGTTTCCCATTTCAAAATAGATCGCAGCGCCACGTTTCATTCATGTAACCTATTCAGAGTGCGTGTGAGTTCTATGATGAGGTTGTTTGCGGCGCTCACATTCATCTGGTAAGGCTTCAATGGGATCAAGAGTGATACCAAAAGGCTCTTTTAAAGAACACTACTAATAAGTATCAGTGTCTTATTTCGAGGAAGTTATTTCTGATGTTATAAGAACTAGATACGACGCACAAAATGGCGTGGCCTGGAGAAAAGTAAGTTCTACTTTTTGTAAAAAGAAATGTGATTTTTATAATCATATATATATATATATATATATATATATATATATATATATATATATATATATATATATATATATATATATATATATATATATGATTAGAATCATTTTTGTACGTGATTCATTTATCACACACTACCACAGGTGAAAAATAAGGACGGGATGTAGGTCTGACCGGTTTCGACTTTTATTTCCAAGCCATTGACGTCAATGGCTTGGAAATAAAGTCGAAACCGGTCAGGACCTACACCCTGTCTCTTATTTTTCACCTGTGGTAATGTGACTATATATATATATATATATATATATATATATATATATATATATATATATATATATATATACATTTATATTTATATATACATATGTGCCTGTGTGTGAGTGTGTGCGCTCTACGTCTCTGTACTACTATAGAGAATTATAAAACGTGATGTACGTACAGTAAGTATATTAGGGTACCTTAAAATGGTAAATATATGATGCTTTTAAGGAATGCAACATGCGATTTCCAGAGGTACGTCAACATGCCAGACATACGGCTCCTTAATGTGCTTTCAAGAGATCTCTTCAAGATGCTATAGACATAAATTAAGTTATTTTCGGATCCTTCAAACTGTACTGAACAGGGACCCACTTTGAAGAGTTTCCTAATCATGAGTCAATAGAGTATTTCAGCAGTAAATCATTTAAGTGAAGTGAAATAACAATATTCGATGCCAAAGAAGCTGAAATGAGCAATGCAGCCAAACATGGAAAAAAAAAACATAGTTATCTGAACGCATAAAGTCATTTTTATTATACTAATTTCGAAAGTGGAAATTTTCACCATACAGGTTAATTTCATTTGCGCTTCAATAAATACAGTAAAAATATAATAATGAATAAGGAACTGAAGAAAGTGGAAACCATTATTTTTTTGTGTTTATTTTTTTCTAAGGAAATAGCGTGGGAAAAACTTAACCACAACGGGAAACATCTGACCCCGTGTGGGGGGAAAGTGGCAAACATTACCGATGTTTCCAGAAATAAGTGATCAGTAAAAATAACAGTTATATTCTCACGGTGTTAAAAGGTCTCTCGCAGAGAAAAGGGAACAGCGTCAACTTCCAAGCACACTTCAAGAGGGGAGCCGTTTACCATTTCGTCTCTGCGTCATGAAGTCGCGAATGGTCTAGGGAACACGTCGCGCAAGACGCCCTGGTCTGAAATCCCTGCACCTTGTACACAGCACTGTAACAGCAATCAGTTCAAAACTGAAATCTGGAAACGGACAGACAACTATTCACTCTGGATAGTTTTAATTCTGTTTTCCCATTTCTTTTGCGAAAACATTTAGATCATGACAGTAAACATGAATAACGAACTGTTGAAAAAAAAGGGATCATATAAATAGGTTGAAACAAACGCAAGAACAAATACAGAAAAAATTACAAAAAAATACAAAGAATTTTTTTGAGAGACCCCCAGCGAATTGCAAAAGCAACTGAGGCGTGACGCCAATTGCAGCTGTCATAAGTTCCATTGTCTTTAATGAGTCAAATCATCTGATAATTGTTCTCGCATTGCAGAAACACTGGCGGATGACTTTGTGACTGCCTAGAAATTAATGAGAATCCGCGGAGTAATTAGCTAATGCCCCCCCGGGGAGAGAAAGAAAGATTATCATGTCGATTCATGTCACAACAATTGCGCTGTAAACAAGAACCTTGCAACATGCTCACTGCTTGTATGCTTACGCGTGCTTGTGCAATCAACCGAAGATTAGGCCTATAATAAGAACACACTGGAGTCATAATCAAACGAGATTAAATTAATCTGTTTTAATCTACTTATTCAGTGACACAGATTGTTATCATGAAATAACAACTTCCTTAAAATAAAATGTCTAAATTGACCCGGCTTAATTTAATTATCCGCAAAGTACTTTTCTCTTATTTCATGTCATTAACGCGCGCGATGATTGCGTTCATTTTTGCATACGATGCCTGACTGCTGCCGTGCTTAAACAAGTATATAATTTACTCACACACACAAGCACACATACATGTATTTATGTATGTGCATATATATATATATATATCATATATAATATTATATATTATATATATATATAACTATATACATATATAACTATATAAGAATAGGTATACTAATATTTCCGCACCAAATGAAGCAAAATATAAGAGGGGAGAGAGAGAGAGAGAGAGAGAGAGAGAGAGAGAGAGAGAGAGAGAGAGAGAATTCAGATGTCGGTCAATTGCTGGCAGGAGGTTTGCACCAAAGTGAGGTCAACTTAGGTCACACGGCAAGTGAAGGGAAGACGAGTTAGCAAACGAATCGCCCCTTCGGGTACTTTCGCCCAAAATTGGGAAATTCTTACAGGAGAATGGGAAGAGCCCTTACCCTTCTGTAGAGGCAGGCGAAAAACGAAACTCACTTTTCGTTTAATCTCCTTAGGTTTAAAAGCTTACGGTGAATGGTATTCAACGAACCAGTCATCCAGAAGAACGGGCCGGGGACATCAGTTTAAAAGTTAGCGCGGGATAGAGTGAGGTCATAATCTATTACTGGACAAGGATCGGGGTGGATCCATCTGCTATTTCCTGTGGCTACGCGAAGCCTTTTCATCAATCTCATTATTGGTAAGTGAGCCTGGTCAGGGTAATGAACAAAGTCTTTTCCAAGTGATCTGTAAGACAACATGGAATGAAATTTGTGTAACAAAAAGTAACTGATAATTCCGAAGCAAACAAAAAAAAAAATACGACTAATGAAATGAATCAGCAATAAATGGGAATCGTAAATCACCGTTATTTTCATTCTTCGCCAAGTTAACTATGTTACGAAACAGTACCTGAAACGTTACATCCGGGATAAGAATCACCACTGTTACTGGAGCATTGACATTTAAAGGAAAAGTTCCAGTTACACTAAGCACAATCATCCCATTTTACCTCGGTCCAAAGACACATTCTGTAATATCAGTATGAAAAATATTAACATTCGCAAAATTAATGTTTAAAGATGTACAGTTTAAGGTAATGGTGGCACATGTGAGGAGACGAAATATGAACAATTATTTTGTCACCACAAGAAAACGGCCTCACAGAAAAACAACCGCCTCAGCATTGTCAACTTCAAATATGCCAATTGCTCTTTTCACTTTCAGCTTGACAAATAAATTGCCGAGATGGGTCATTTCAGCAGAAAATTACGAACGATCAAAATAGATGTACACAATTCCCGTCATAATTTGCCACCATCCGAAATTACAGAACCGCAACTACTAATATATGCAGCCTCCCACCTGACACGGAATTACAAGATAAAGCAAAAAAAAAAAAAAAAAAAAGAATGTGTTAACACCAGTGCAAGTAACACTTTCTGACGCAACTAAATCCTCGCGTGTGACATAAACGACGCGGTTCCTTACCGATAGGTACTTCACAAAGTCCAACGATCTGGAGGAGGGAAACCCCCTAAAATTCCCTTCATGTAACCCTCAGGCAGGTTGAGGCTCACCTTGGTGTGAAGAGGGCGAACGGGGACCTGTTGCTTTTCGAAGGAGTGAAAAGAACAGGGACAGGTATTCTTAGCAGCGCTGACGACGACAACAATAATATGCATGAGAATTACTGACACATCAAGAATATAATTCCAATGATACCGAGACGCAGACAAATCACCTGATAAGTAACACGGCCAAGAATAACACCAACCAAAACATAAAGCAAATGAGTCACGGCCTCAAGGAATGCGGGAGCAAGAAGAGGAAGTCTGATATTCGTATATGGGAAAAACTCACCGGCGCTGGAGGTCACGATTTTTCCACACTGGCCGGTTCTTTTACGGACCTGAAACTGCTTACAGCACTCTGAGAACAATATCAAGTAGCGGGAAGGAAATATGGTTTACTGCAATAATGATCATTCTGAACCGATACTGAGGGCGCGTCTAGTCGTTAAAAATAACCCTCTTTTTTTAAATAATAAGCTGAGATGTATTCTCATCAAGGAAAAATATTTAAAAGTTAAGCACCTCATATGAAAGGTACGATTACTTAAAACAATCTTGCCTTCGTAGATCTAAAGGAGAAGAGAAAGGTAACATCCTAACGGGTCTTGAACACCACACATCTGAGAAAGAGACCTAGCCAAATGTTTAGCCATAGCAATTTTATGGCTTCCTTTGGAAAAGATAACAACGCCACGCGCAAATTCCCGACGTTAAATTCATTACTGCCTAACGCTGAAACAAGTGAGAGACACCTATCACGTGACTGGTAAGGTGTAGTGAAAGGAGTTCCGTCAACTGAAACAACGTCCTTTAGTAGATGTGATAAGCATTGATAGGCCTAAGGGATCAAATAAAAAGTCAAGAGGCCTAATGGAGCAACAGATAACGTAGCGTGGCTCAAGGAATACAAATAGGCATTTAGGAGACTGAAGCGTCCATTTGCGCTGAGATACAACACTTAATGAACTTAAATTGACACGACTCTCTCAAAGCCATTATTATTAAAATAAAACAAAAAATCACTTGAAACAACTAAGTTAAGAACAGCATTACGGCAGCAAACACACTGTTCTCGTAATAAAAAAAAAAATCTTTATTAGTAAAAACTTATATAAATTCCTGTTTAGGAGTGAAAAAAGAAAGGTTAAATATCAGTGTTCATTCCTGTAATATAGAAAAGAAACGTGTCGGCTAAAGAACATTTCAGCCAGCGTCAGCGACGATCGACTGATGAAAGAAAATTCCCCAGCCCACCGACGGGAGGAAGGGCGGGCAAGGGGCCCGCCCGTTCAAGGGGCCCGCCCGTTCCGTGCTGGACCCCCCGGACGTTGCAACACATCACGCGAGGCCTCACAGCACCTCCGTCAATTGAAGGAGGAGAAAGAATAATCTTATCTCGCTCTGATGGTAGAATCCGCGGAGGATTTTACAATGCTGTACTGCCAGAGATATATAAAAGCACGCAGCGTTCAACAGTAAACATCAAAAATTAATTTGATTTGATTTTTGTGATTGACCGTCAAGTCAAGTACTGGATACTCTTGGCCATTCAGCGCTTAAGACAGAAAAAAGAGGAAGTTGGAGTGGCTGGACAGCAGGATAAAGAGCTCTAGAAAATCAAGGTGATGAAGTGCAAGGATCTAAAGCTGGAACTGGAGAAAAAGCCACAGTTGCACTGGAAGTCAGTATCTGGAACTGGAAGAACAAGCCACAGTTGCACTGGAAATCAGTATCTGGAACTGGGAGAAAAAGCCACAGTTGCCCTGGAAATCAGTATCTGGAACTGGGAGAAAAAGCCACAGTTGCCCTGGAAATCAGTATCTGGAACTGGGAGAAAAAGCCACAGTTGCCCTGGAAATCAGTATCTGGAACTGGGAGAAAAAGCCACAGTTGCACTGGAAATCAGTATCTGGAACTGGGAGAAAAAGCCACAGTTGCACTGGAAATCAGTATCTGGAACTGGGAGAAAAAGCAACAGTTGCCTTGGAAATCAGTATCTGGAACTGGGAGAAAAAGCCACAGTTGCACTGGAAATCAGTATCTGGAACTGGGAGAAAAACAACAGTTGCACTGGAAATCAGTATCTGGAACTGGGAGAAAAAGCCACAGTTGCCTTGGAAATCAGTATCTGGAACTGGGAGAAAAAGCCACAGTTGCACTGGAAATCAGTATCTGGAACTGGGAGAAAAAGCCACAGTTGCACTGGAAATCAGTATCTGGAACTGGGAGAAAAAGCCACAGTTGCACTGGAAATCAGTATCTGGAACTGGGAGAAAAAGCCACAGTTGCACTGGAAATCAGTATCTGGAACTGGGAGAAAAAGCCACAGTTGCACTGGAAATCAGTATCTGGAACTGGGAGAAAAAGCCACAGTTGCACTGGAAATCAGTATCTGGAACTGGGAGAAAAAGCCACAGTTGCACTGGAAATCAGTATCTGGAACTGGGAGAAAAAGCCACAGTTGCCCTGGAAATCAGTATCTGGAACTGGGAGAAAAAGCCACAGTTGCACTGGAAAAAATCAGTATCTGGAACTGGGATTAACAAAAGCCACAGTTGACCCTGGAAATCAGTATCTGGAACTGGGAGAAAAAGCCACAGTTGCCCTGGAAATCAGTATCTGGAACTGGGAGAAAAAGCCACATTTGCACTGGAAATCAGTATCTGCAACTGGGAGAAAAAGCCACAGTTGCCCTGGAAATCAGTATCTGGAACTGGGAGAAAAAGCCACAGTTGCCCTGGAAATCAGTATCTGGAACTGGGAGAAAAAGCCACAGTTGCACTGGAAATCAGTATCTGGAACTGGGAGAAAAAGCAACAGTTGCCTTGGAAATCAGTATCTGGAACTGGGAGAAAAAGCCACAGTTGCACTGGAAGTCAGTATCTGGAACTGGAAGAACAAGCCACACTTGCACTGGAAATCAGTATCTGGAACTGGGAGAAAAAAGCCACAGTTGCCCTGGAAATCAGTATCTGGAACTGGGAGAAAAAGCCACAGTTGCCCTGGAAATCAGTATCTGGAACTGGGAGAAAAAGCCACAGTTGCCCTGGAAATCAGTATCTGGAACTGGGAGAAAAAGCCACAGTTGCACTGGAAATCAGTATCTGGAACTGGGAGAAAAAAGCCACAGTTGCACTGGAAATCAGTATCTGGAACTGGGAGAAAAAGCAACAGTTGCCTTGGAAATCAGTATCTGGAACTGGGAGAAAAAGCCACAGTTGCACTGGAAATCAGTATCTGGCAACTGGAGAAAAGCCACAGTTGCACTGGAAATCAGTAAAAAAGCCACAGTTGCACTGGAAATCAGTATCTGGAACTTGGAGAAAAAGCCACAGTTGCCCTGGAAATCAGTATCTGGAACTGGGAGAAAAAGCCACAGTTGCACTGGAAATCAGTATCTGGAACTGGGAGAAAAAACAACAGTTGCACTGGAAATCAGTATCTGCAACTGGGAGATAAAGCCACAGTTGCCCTGGAAATCAGTATCTGGAACTGGGAGAAAAAGCCACAGTTGCACTGGAAATCAGTATCTGCAACTGGGAGATAAAGCCACAGTTGCACTGGAAATCAGTATCTGGAACTGGGAGAAAAAGCCACAGTTGCACTGGAAAAAAGTATCTGGAACTTGGAGAAAAAGTAGTTGCCCTTCAGTTCTGGAACTGGGAGACCACTGAGCTGATTAACAGCTCTCCTAGGGCTGGAAAAACGAAGGAGTTGACTTATTTTACTGGAACTGGAAATCAGTATCTGGAACTGGGAGAAAAAGCCACAGTTGCACTGGAAATCAGTATCTGCAACTGGGAGAAAAAGCCACAGTTGCACTGGAAGTCAGTATCTGCAACTGGGAGAAAAAGCCACAGTTGCCCTGGAAATCAGTATCTGCAACTGGGAGAAAAAGCCACAGTTGCCCTGGAAATCAGTATCTGGAACTGGGAGAAAAAGCCACAGTTGCCCTGGAAATCAGTGTCTGGAACTGGGAGAAAAAGCCACAGTTGCCCTGGAAATCAGTATCTGGAACTGGGAGAAAAAACAACAGTTGCACTGGAAATCAGTATCTGGAACTGGGAGAAAAAGCCACAGTTGCACTGGAAATCAGTATCTGGAACTGGGAGAAAAAGCCACAGTTGCCCTGGAAATCAGTATCTGGAACTGGGAGAAAAAGCCACAGTTGCCCTGGAAATCAGTATCTGGAACTGGGAGAAAAAAAAGCCACATCTGGAACTGCACTGGAAATCAGTATCTGGAACTGGGAGAAAAAGCCACAGTTGCACTGGAAATCAGTATCTGGAACTGGGAGAAAAAGCAACAGTTGCCCTGGAAATCAGTATCTGGAACTGGGAGAAAAAGCCAGTTGCACTGGAAATCAGTATCTGGAACTGGGAGAAAAAGCCACAGTTGCCCTGGAAATCAGTATCTGGAACTGGGAGAAAAAGCCACAGTTGCACTGGAAATCA
The DNA here is from genome assembly GCF_040412425.1 of Macrobrachium rosenbergii. Lineage (NCBI taxonomy): Eukaryota > Metazoa > Arthropoda > Malacostraca > Decapoda > Palaemonidae > Macrobrachium > Macrobrachium rosenbergii. The sequence goes on from NC_089764.1 coordinate 36,198,696, forward strand.
GTATCTGGAACTGGGAGAAAAAGCCACAGTTGCACTGGAAATCAGTATCTGGAACTGGGAGAAAAAGCCACAGTTGCCCTGGAAATCAGTATCTGGAACTGGGAGAAAAAGCCACAGTTGCACTGGAAATCAGTATCTGGAACTGGGAGAAAAAGCCACAGCTGCACTGGAAATCAGTATCTGGAACTGGGAGAAAAAGCCGCAGTTGCACTGGAAATCAGTATCTGGAACTGGGAGAAAAAGCCACAGCTGCACTGGAAATCAGTATCTGGAACTGGGAGAAAAAGCCACAGTTGCACTGGAAATCAGTATCTGGAACTGGGAGAAAAAGCCACAGTTGCACTGGAAATCAGTATCTGGAACTGGGAGAAAAAGCCACAGCTGCACTGGAAATCAGTATCTGGAACTGGGAGAAAAGCCACAGTTGCACTGGAAATCAGTATCTGGAACTGGGAGAAAAAGCCACAGTTGCCCTGGAAATCAGTATCTGGAACTGGGAGAAAAAGCCACAGTTGCACTGGAAATCAGTATCTGGAACTGGGAGAAAAAGCCACAGTTGCACTGGAAATCAGTATCGCTTCGGAGCAATGAATGAAATAGGGGCGGAATAAGGCCATGAATCGTAAGCAAAGGAAAACTAATACCATAAACATATTTTCCAAAGAACTTCGTCTCTAATCATCAGTCAAGACACTTCAAAAAACAAACTTTCCAAGTAACACTGGAGAACTAATAATAAAACTTTCTTCTTTTCCAGTTTTCCTATTCATAATGAGCATTGAACACATCTCAAAACCTCCCTGTGGATTTTATTTTTCATTTCACTTCCTATTATCTTTACCAATTTTTTTTACATTATTCATAAGACATTCATTTTGTAGAAAGTGAAATGTCATATGCTTGACCAAACGCGTCCACAGAGCAGAACAGTAATCTGGGAAAATTGAAGAAGAAAAAGGAGATAACAAATATCAGGAGTAGAAAATATGGAAAATTTGAAAAAAAGTGGCAATTCTACAGCAGCAGGAAACTTTCAATGCTATTCAACTCGATTCCGACGTCCTATCTCTTATATAATTCGTGAAATTCGACATTATTTCCGGCACATCTGCGTCATTTAGTAGACATTCTTACAGTATTATTTTCAAAGTGACCTCTCGTTGTCAACATAATTTCTGCCTTGCTTTCCCTGTCTCTTTCATCATAACAAATTATAACTCATGCGTTGACGTAAGTCGCCATATTTATGACTTAACTTTGTGCTGTCATCTGTTTATCTTCTTTGCAATTTTTTATCAAATGCTAAATGGGGAAGAGGGAAGAGGGGGTTGGTGGATGTCAAGGTGACTAGGCCCGGCCGCCCAATCTTTGGTTAGGATGTGTGCCTGTAATTACCATTGTTCATTATGATGCTTAACTCACAAGCTTTTACTTTCAATTCGCTCCAGTTCGTATAGCAATAACTTCGGGTGGCCAATCTGGGGGAAAAATATTTCATAAGAGCATGAAATATATTTGGAAAAACCTCAAACAGAATTAAAGGACACATTCACTTATATCAAGAGAAATAAGCTGCAAGAAAATACACTAACATAAATCGCAGAGTTGCTGAGAGAGAGAGAGAGAGAGTCCGCAAATTCGCTATCACCGAGAAATCCGACGCGCCTTTAGGATAGAAAACCCGATTTGCAAAGGCCCAAGAAATTCTTGGATATCGAGTTCCAAGTGATGGGTACAGTAATGTTATCAAAGCTATACCAGTATGCCTCTTGAAAGAGTCAAAGGGTCAACGGTCGCTCTAACCGGGAAATCCCGCTCCTTTCCAAGTGGAGAGGAAAGAAAGCGCATAGGAGAAAGAGGGGTCAAGAAGGCATAAAGTTATCGTTATTATTATTATTATTATTATTACTGATACTTGTGTTGGTGACATCCAGCTGTACTTTTCTGCCATAATTATATTCATACTTCAAGTTCCCTTCAATGATCTTGAACCGTTCTTGTGACGAATACTAACAAACTGTAATCATTTTCATTGCAGATTGCACTCGCAATGGTCAGTAAATGCTATTTGATTTTAAAAAGCAATAAGATATATTTCCATTTCCATACATCTACAAACTCCATCTCAGACGATTGCTGACTTAAGCTCCCTACGACGAAAACTCTGAATGATCGAAGTTTAAACTACTGGCATTTTATCAGATGATCGAATACCCTAACACAGGACTTCACATCATTTCATAATGCATCTTTCTTCGCCAACAGCTCTAAAGTGTCATCTCTCACTTGAAAAGCATAAAATTCAGACTTGTCGCTAAATTGCAGCTTCGCACAAACTTTCCAAAAGGACGGGTCATATGGGTAAATACAGTTATCGTTGCACGATTCTAAAATATCAAGTTGATATAACATTTAATGTGTACGTACTTTTATTAGAAAAAAAAATACTGCATGATTCTTTTGCTTTTTTTTTATTCTTGCATTGTGAAAAAGTAAGAAACTGTCAATACCCAAATTCTAAAAATGTGTCTGATATCTTCGCCGACGGAAATTTCTGCTGATTGATAATTGAGATTACTGTTATACATCTCGTGAAAAATTGAATATTTTCCTAGGATTCAAATCTTGACACATTTCAAGAGTTAAAAGGCCGTCCCTCACGTACAGCGCGTGTGATTTCGTCTCACTACAACGATCGTTTCAAAAATTAAAATGTGTAAACAATACGAAACAGTTATAGGGAAGATGACGCAAATTCTTTTACTCCAAGACCGTAACCTTTGATCACAGACACTGGTCAGAGGCAAGACTATCAAGATTCTCATTTCTAAAAAAAAGACCAAATCACTTAGTTGGTCTTTCTTTACCTGGGTCTTTGTGCTCATCTAGAATTATCTGTCTCGTGTCAATACAGTCTACCCATCCTGAACATCCTCCAAGGCTAAATGGTTCTTTATGTCTGCGTAATCATTTCTCTGTATATCGAACTTTCAATACGAATATCTTAAGATAACCCTGAACGCTTTTTTTTTTCCCTGGTTAGATACGAATCTCCTGAGTAAGATTATTCTACTTTGCTTAATCTTTTTTCCCCGTGGGTTCAAGTTCAAGCGACTGCCATCTTGACCAAAATTTTCTCTCGGGAAATATAAGTTCATTAGAATTCTTCGCGGGTTTCCATCTTATTTTTCGTTTAATATCTTAAATACATACATATACATACATACATACATACATACATATATATATATATATATATATATATATATATATATATATATATATATATATATATATATATATATATATATATATATATATATATATATATATATATATATATATATATATATATATATATATATATATATATATATATATAAATGAACATGGGAACGTGCTTCACAGAAATAAATTTCTGACCCATCAAGGGACCGAACCCTGGTCTTTCGAGTGAGAGTCCAAGGCATTGTCAATTCGGGCACAAAGGTCATAAAAGGAGTCAGAACCCAGGTACTTACGTACCTAAGGTTTTTCCTGGGTATGCGACTCAGCCTGCCCGGGAAAACCTTAGGTACTTAGTACCTAGGTTCCAACTCCTTTATGACCTTTGTGCCCGAATTGCTAATGCCCTGGACTCTCACTCGAAAGACCGGGGGTCCGATCCCGTGGTGAGTCAGAAATGAAGCTACAAATGCCGCTTAATATCCAATTCACGCTACTTCTCGAATATCCCCGGCGGGGAATTATTACCGAAGGGGAATTTTTTAAGTGATACATGAATCGGTACCTCCGGATCGAGGAGTGAATTATATTCTAAGCGACACTTGTAGCTTCATATATATATATATATATATATATATATATATATATATATATATATATATATATATATATATATATATGCATCTTGTACATGAGCTAGTTTATTGACCGACGTTTCGCGACGTACTTTCCAGTCGCATTTTCAAGACTGAAACAATTTCAGACACTACAATAGTTGAACTTTACATTTAAAAACACTCATATAAATTACTCTGAAAAAACTAAAACATAGAAAATCGCTAAAAAGTACGAAGAAAAGTACCATACATTTTCATTTTTGGTGCAGCAAAGATCGGAGGTGGTTTGTTTATTTTTCCATCCAACGTTTTCCCTAGAGTCCTTGAAAACAACCTTGATGGAAAGCAATTGTCTTTCAAATGTTTCGTGAGGAACCAAATTTCTTGGTGGAAAGCAAACCAGTTTGATGTGTGAGCAGATTCGAGATAGCATTAATCTTGAAGTTAAAAAAAAATCAAGAGCTGTAAAAATTCATAGCAAGTCCTTTAAAAACACTCTTCCTAAAAACTCCAGTGTAAAAGCCCTGGTTATCCCTCGAAACATTAAGGTCCAAAAAAGATAACCTATTGTCTGCCTCCATTTCCAAGCACACTTTATATTAGTGTGTTGGCTGTTAACAAATTTTAAAAATGCATCAGCATCACGGTCGTACCGAAAAAGCGCGAACGTGTCGTCCACATATACCTCCGATAAAACAAGAAATTTGACTCCTCACGAAATATTCGAAAGACAATTGCTTTCCATCAAGGTTGTTTCCAAGGGCTCTAGGGAAAATGCTGGATGAAAAAAATAAATAAACCGCCTATGATCTTTGCTGCACCAAAAATGAAAATGTAAGCTACTTTTCCTTATCCAAGTGATGGTATATTTAGGAAGAAATGTCTGCATATGTTTCAGAAAGATCTCCCCGCTATTGACCTTAAACTTGTTCCAAAATGTTGTACACAAGTATACGTGCCCAGGATGTGATTGTGGGACCTATGTTGGATGCACAAATAGGAGGCTGCCAAGGGTTCGCATTGAAGCACATAGAGGACTCAGTTTTAGAACTAGTAGTAGGCTGTCCAACCCCGAACATTCCAACATAGAATATAAAGACTTCAAAGTTGTTGGTAGCGTTGACAATGAAACTGACCTGAACATTTTAGAATCTCTTTCAATAAAAAAAGACAGTTTCAGTTCTCAATACCAAGTTGTCATCTACGCAGTTGCTTGTAGCCTAATTTGATGTTTCACAGGCAGACATGTTGTCATTGTTTTTTGAAATGTTTTCTTCCAGCCTCCTCACTTCCACTGTTATCCTATTTACGTTTTATCTCGTACTTTTTAGTGATTTTCTGTGTTTTAGTTTTTTCACTGTAATTTATATGACTGTTTATAAATATGAGTGTTTTTAAATGTAAAGTTTAACTACTATAGTGTCTGAAATTGCTTCAGCCTTGAAAATGCGACTGGAAAGTACGTCGCGAAACGTCGGTCAATACACTATTTCATGAGTTCTTCATTGAGGGGGTGGGTAGAGCTCTCGGCCAGCACGCTGTTGGCCCAGCGTTCGACTCTCCGACCGGCCAATGAAGAATTAGAGGAATTTATTTCTGGTGATAGAAATTCATTTCTCGTCGTAATGTGGTTCGGATTCCACAATAAGCTGTAGGTCCCGTTGCTAGGTAACCAGTTGGTTCTTAGCCACATAAAATTAATCTAATCCTTCGAGCCAGCCCTCTCTAGTGGTCTGGTTAAACTAAGATCCTTCCCTTCGCTTAACCTTGTGTGCTTTTAAAGAGCAAGGCTCCTTTACATACATACATACATACATACATACATACATACATACATACATACATACATACATACATAAAGTCAATGTTCGTGTGGCCTGCTCATACACACGTACATTTGTCAAGGAACATTCAATCTCTTTTATGGATGAATGCACAAACCTTATGCAACCGGAAAATTAGATTGCAGTCATTTTACGTGCCACTGCATTCAGTAAATAAATGAAGAAAAATTAGTGCGGATAAGTGTATAAAGAACAGCCAGAAATCTAGAGGTTTCGTAAAGATATCCTTGATTACTTGGCTGAGAACTGTATGAAATCATATGGTCGGTGTAATATGTATGGATCTTGCAGCATCAGCTAGCATTGAATAAGCTCCGTGTATGTAGAACAATCAGAAAGGCCATTACAGAAATTACTGATATATTCATGGAGTGGATAAAAGTAACACATACCAAATAATTCCTCGGACAACAAATACTGCTAGTCACCCATGGCTAGTGCTACACACCACGGCTACTTGAAGGTTGCATCACGTTTAAGATACGTAACAAAACAATTCATTTTAACATGCAATGCCCAAAGTGTAACCAAGGCTTTGAAAGCGGCAATTTTGGATGTTTTATAAATGTCTGTTTTCTTAAATATATGAAAAGCATTGTAACATTTTCTTCTTTTCATTCTGTACTTTCGGAACCGACAGAGCAAGGCCACAGTAGAAAATTCTAGTAATGGAGGGTGATGACAGCCCTGCTTCAAAAGCTTGGAATCGAACAAAATGAAAGAGGGGGGTAGTTCCAAGCAAAACATGCGAACTGATCAGAAGGTCCAAACGCATTTTCTACACAAAACCTACAGTATGAGGAAGACGAAGACCCAAGTGTATGCTATGTCCAAGACATCGACCTGTGTACGAAAGACGCAGTGAGAATACCTTCAGGCAGAATTCCAGCGAGTGGTACACTCTTCTTTTCTCTGAAGAGCATCGTATGAATTGTGTATATCATTATATTATATAATTATAAGCTTGGACTTGCTAGTGCTCCTTGTAGCTATCTATTCGTAGTCTCTAGAGGTTATATATATATATATATAAAAGAACATCACTATGGAGGGGGGGGTAACCTCTATAAAGTACGAGTAGATCTTTTCAGCTCTTACAAGCAACCGTAGCAAGTGCGAAATAACCAAATAATCATTATACAATTCATACGACGATCTTCTGCAGACAAAAACTTCGAAAGCTATGAATTTCATACAAGATCGAACACTAATGAAAACCGCTGTTGTTTAGCCTCTGCCTCTACACACCTCCCCTGACCTAAACCAAACACGTATAAGCTTTTGCCACACGGGGCATTCGGAGAGGAAAACTTACTACTGTACAACGGGGAACTACCAGAAAACGCCCGAACGAGCCGAGTCGTCACTTTCACATCGGCGTATAGTCCCTTCATTTGTAGGCTGGTGAGGCGAGTATCAGATCTCGAATATGCGTAGCAAGTGACGTTACCCATCGAATACTCGGGGGAATTTTCGCAGACTTCTGCTGTACTGTAACTGTCTTCTATCACTCTACGAGGAAGAAAAATATTTTCTAAAGAATTAATTGCAGGAAAATGTCACGACAGGTTGAAAACAGGGGCTTTAAAACATTTCTTTACACCACGTGATTTTATTTTTGTCTTTGTGGGCGTGGCTCTATTGTAGTTTTTGGTTTCTCACTGCCACCAATACCTTGGAATATATTACAACCTCTGCTGTTTCAGCCGAAGGAGAGGGTCTTCGGGGGACAACGGAGAACATGAATGCTCATGAAAATTAAAATGCAACAGTTCGTTTGAAGGGACAGAGACCAAAGAAAGCAGGCAGAGAGTGCTTGCTAGACATCATCAACATTCATGTTTCAGGAGGGTGACGTCATTGAACAACTGACGATTTTCAGCGTTCCCCCAATTTTCAAATGTACCGGATGTGGTAACCATTCCAGAATGTTTGAAATGGTTCTCTATAATCAAACTGAGCTTCGAAATGTCATATGACTTTACAAACAAATTGCACTATAATATATATATATATATATATATATATATATATATATATATATACATATATATATATATATATATATATATACATATATATATATATATATATATATATATATATATATATATATATATATATATATACATATAAATATATATATATATATTTATTTATATATATATAAAATATATATATATATATTTATTTATTTTATTTACATGTATATGCATACATACATACATATACATATGTATGTATACATATACATATGCATTAATACACATACATATATACAGAACTAGAAAGAGAGAGAGAGAGAGAGAGAGCACACACACACGCACACACATATATAGAGAGAGAAACAGCCAGAGAGAGAGAGGAGAGAGACAGAGAGAGAGAGAGAGACTAAAGTTCCGTAATAAAGAAAAAAATGAAAAATATGAAAACATGAAATCAGCAAAGCTTTCTTTCCTGTGCAAGGAGAAAAATCGAAGGGTTAGAAGAGTTCCATTCGCGACCACCACCTCTGAAGGCCAGCCACCGTATCAAAGGCAGTCGCCACTTGTGACGCTGTACATCTTTTCCTAGTGTCCAAATTCAAGCGGGCCACTCGGTGACCGTCAAAAGCAAACAGCAGAATTATCAGCAGGCAGCCTCAGAACATTTCACACTTACCGTAAACACCAACTGATTTGGTGTCAATCGCCTGAAGGGGTTGGTATGACTAATTACATTACCAGGCACACACACACACACACACACACACACACACACACACACACACACACACACACACATATATATATATATATATATATATATATATATATATATATATATATATATATATATATATATATATATATATATCACATTACCACAGGTGAAAAATAAGAGAGCATATTGTGATTTTTAGCCAAATGAACTTTGAAGGCCACCCCTACCTTGACACCGGCCTGTGGGTGGATATGTAGTCTCTAACGGTTGTGTATGTTCGTCAGTATGAGAAGTCACAAGTATATATACTTGTGACTTCTCATACTCTGTATCAGTCCTTCGTCAATGGCTTGGAAATAAAGTCGAAACCGGTCAGGACCTACACCCCGTCTCTTATTTTTCACCTGTAGTAATATGTGATAAATGGATCACATAAAAAAGTGATTATAATCTAATATATATTATATACATATGGTGATCAGTTGTGCCTATCTTATCCTACTCTCGTCAGTGTAGAAAGATCCATATCTTCATCTTAAGCAAGGGAAAGAGATTCTCCTCCCTAATGGGCTGTGTTCTCCACAGAAAGCCTGATGATATCTACCCGATCTTTTCCCCTCTGTCTCGACACCTGCATTGCAATTGTTTTTCTTTTGTCGATCTTCATGTTTCAAGATTCCCCGTATCGTGTTCTCTGATTACCATTCGGACGTTTCTGAACTCTGTCAATTCAATCCAAGTAGCAGCAGTACACATAGTAGTAGTAGTAACTGTAATGTCCTCAAAATGTAATCAACCCCACGAAACAGTATTCAATCATTAACAAAGAACAAACCCGAAATGCCACAACCTTGTTTAGCAAAATTTCACAGGAAATAATTTCAACGTGGAAAAAAAATCCGAAAAACGGGCAAAGAAAGCAACAAACAATGAAAAACAAATAGAGAATACTGAAGTAATGATAAACAAAAGTATAAGCCCGAGAAACTAAAGCAAAAGTGCATTGTATCCTAATGTAGCACAGTAGCCAGCGATCAGCGCATGCGCAGTAGGATGACTCCATATATGAAGGGCTACATTTTAAATTGACAATTTTTACGAATTACTTTGTAAAAATTGTCATTTTGAAATGTAAGATTCTACATCCGTGACATCTCAGTGAAAACTCTTCCATAGTTTTACGTTTCCCAGTCGGGTGATGGAATCATGGCGCCTGAACAGAACGATAACTGCAATCTCCAACGAGAGCAATTGACCCGAATTCTAGATGCACAGAATCTACCGAGAGCGATAGTAAACGCTATCTAGAAATCGTTCAACGATGGGAGACAATTACCGCTATTGTTGGGAGAAGGAAAGCAATCGCTAAGAGCGATCCTTCCAGACCTCAGAGATCCCAGGAACGCTGCTGCCATCCAGGAAGGGCCTCAAGAGATCCCGGCATCCAGAAACGGCCGCAGTCCTTCATCAAAAGTAGCAAACAAAATCAGAAGCTCATGGAACTGATTCCGTATGCACAGGAAGCAGCCTCACTTTCAATAAATGGCTTTATTGCCGTGTTAGGTGTTGTGATTTCATCACTTTTTCACATTACTCGAAAACAAACACCTTCGACAAAAAGTGCCTCAAGAAGTCCGCGTGTCTGCCTAACTATCTATCCGGCTATCAGTGTATATATCTACACATATTTTATAATATATATATATATGTGTGTGTGTGTGTGTGTGTGTGCGTTTGGAGAAATCAAATTTATGCTTTTATCTAAATTTAAATTTAAACAGAAAATGGTCAATACACGATTACTTATCAAAGACATGAATGTTTAAGAAGGTAGTAATTCGCAAACGTGAATGAAAGCTCACGACGTCAACATGTTCACGAATTCAATTTCCGTAGTCACAACATACCCCGTCGCTACTTGTATGTTCTTTGTATGTATGGACTTGCCTGGAAATTTTTATTAAATTTGTACAAAAGTATACACACGAATACCTTCGGCACCGGTGACCTTCAAAGGAACAACTAGATGTGACGCAACACTGAGGAAATTGTTCATATTCGGAAGGAATTCCCGCGCAAATGTCCGTAGGACGAAGTACTCGCGAGAGGACGACTCTTCAGATATCCCCCGGGATACAGGTCAATAAGTAAAGTCGTTCTCAAGTTTCTCTGTCAACAGGAATGACCTGCAATAGGACATCAGTCAGCAACAATCCATAGAATACCGGTAAATCCCACTTGATCGACGACGGTTTTCGTGGAAATTATGACGCCCAGCACTAACTAGGAAGGTTACGACAACATATTTGTAAATATTGAACCCATCAAAGTCAGCCAAAAGACCGGAAATTTCGGAGCAGCTGTGGCTGCAGGTTCTCTCTCTCTCTCTCTCACCGGCTGAAGACGGAAAGTCCCGGGAATTACCGTGAACACCCAAAAACAAGTCTGTTTTCCGTTCAATTTTCCCTCGGCTTCTTCTTCTTCCTGGTAAATTTTGAACACGACTTCTTCTTGCTTCGTCGGTTTTATCTTGGTTTCTCCAAGGACCCCGATGGTGTGGTATTTGTGTTTTCCTGAACATATATTGTCTAACTCCCAAAATATGGGGAGAGAGAGAGAGAGAGAGAGAGAGAGAGAGAGAGAGAGAGAGAGAAGTCATGCGACCTGCCCGCAACCACATGCTGTGGGCAAAAATCAGCGACTGTCACGCTCAGCGTGTTTTCCTGCTTTCACGCTCTCTTCATTTAAATTCCCGAATGACGTCTTCTCTGTTACGGCACTTTAACAAACTGTTAACCTGAGTCGAAGGAATCCCTCACCCACTGTTATTTGGGCGTGCTGCGAGGGGAATTCTGTCTGAACGAAAAGCATAAATTAAGAACTTTTTCCCAGATGGACTTGTCTTCCGTATTGAGTAAGACCTTACGGATACTATAATAAGAGATGACTGGTCTGTTGGTTTAGATCAAGCTGGTTTATGAAAACATGGGTCTTCCCTTTTTGGGTGTTAAGGTGTAAAAGAGAGCAGCAAGCCTGGTGTAGACCTCCGGTCTCTGAGTAAACGGAGCCTTAGTCTAAGTAACCGAAGTGGGTACAAATGCTTTCATACGAAGTAATCATTGCTAATCAAATCCACACTAACAACTTGGATAAGATGGTTTGGACATGTGATGGAAAAGGAAGAATAATTGGTCAGAAGAGTAAATAAGGAGGTAGCATGATAACGACCAGCTGGAACACTCAAATTGCTATGAGAAAAGGCAGAGACGAAGAATCACACCAAATGTTAATTCGAGCAGAAAGTGCTTACGACAGAAGACTCAGGCGAGGACTCATTTAAAGACTGACCTCACAATGGAAAATTTTTACGTTGAATCGCTATTTAAGATGATGATTATGAAGTCTGGAATAAATGCCCTCCTACAAAAAACAATATCAGCATGAATACGATGACTTTCGAAGCGATGATCAGGACAGTTTGAACCAAAACACTTTCTTCCTATACAACAATTAAGCCCATTCATCATCCTAGTTTCTTAAGACTTAATTCATTCACTGTCTTCTAACTCCAACACAGATAGGCACATTCATGCTCCGTGAGACTTAATTGCATCTGTATTCATAACACACACACACACACTGGTAATGGTACCAAAAGGTAAACTTTTTTTTTTCCGGTATGACAAAATCATTAATGTGGAGTAATGATTCCCAGAGGAATTAATTCTAGGCGCATACCCTTGGCTGCCAGGGAATTTCCCCGGTGACCATAATCACTTATGCCATGCAAAAAATGTCTATAATATATATATATATATATATATATATATATATATATATATATATATATATATATATATATTTCTTACAGTTGTGCACAGTTGTTACTTTAATGAACTCTTAATTAAGCTAAGCTTTGAACAACACTCACCGTGGACAGCCGTAAAATCCCACTAAACTCACGAAAGATAAAATCACACATAAGAATAGTGGAAGGTCGCCAATTGAAAGTTCTGATCACTAAAAATTCTACTTTATTACACACAAATTATTACATTTCAAAATAATAGAATACTGATTCCATTCTCAATAAATATAATCAATGCTAGAATTTAACAGCACACCAAATTACTGATTCTACTTGCAATTAGTAAGTTACTGATACAATTTACAGCTCAACGGAGAGCCAGCAGCTCAAGTACTACAGATTTTGGTTTCTTGCAATAATGCACGTTGCTAAACCCGCCCCAGTCGGGCAGAATTCTCCAGGTAAGTTGGATGTTTACGAAGGCGAGGGTGAACGATATAACACGCCTGTTGAAATAGAATAATCCCAGATAAAGCTTCGTGGAAATGTGGTTTCTCTCATTAGCAATTACAAACGCATGGGAAGAATAACTTCAGGTTCACTACGAGCAAGGGACGATTAATTCACGAAATTAATTCACAAAGGGAAACACTTGAACACTGGGTAACGGGATACCAGAGAGTATTTACTGGGGAGAGAAATTATGAAATGAAATGAGAGATTCAGGATGAGTACCAGAGAACTGGTGGCTCGAATGCCAACAGGACGCACTGTGGGTTTCCTTGCGATGAGCACTTTGCAATAATGGCTGGATGATCTGTAGTATCTTCCTTTTAGAAATCAAATGGCTGCTGGTGGCTTGGCTGCATGTAGCCTACGTTCCAGATCATGGAAAGAGTGCCGTGCACGTGACACGGCTAAGAAAAGTAGCAAGAACTTTCTTACTGACTGAAAGACGGACTGAGCAAGACTGAGGGCGAATGGGGAGTTTCGTTGGCTCTTATGACTTCCAATTTCACTTGAGGGGGACGCTGTTTTCTCCAGCATTTGGACATCGGCTGACCTCTGTAAAGAACACTCGAGAACCAGTAAAGAGCTCACACAGTGGGAGGTAGATAAAAAAAGGGATTAAAATCTGGGACGTTCAGTTTCCATAGTGTTTATGTGCTCCCCAGTGAGTAATCTAATTTCCTACATGGACCCAATACGAATGACACACCTTAAGAGTGCACTCTCGCTCTTCTGTGTGTAGGTCCTGGGTGACCCCCATAAAGCACAGGATTCTAGCCCCTACAATAAGTAAGGACAGAGGCGATGGCTGCCGAAATCTCTAACAATCTATACATATTAAAATGGATGGATGTATGTATGTGTATGTTCCAGCATAACTCTGAAATGCGTTGAGCAATTTCAACCAAACTTGGTATACATATGACTTACTATCAAGAAAAGAATACTGTCAGGGTAAGACATCACTAGCAGCAAAGGGGGCGTGTGGGAAGGGAGTGACATGTAAAAATAACCAAAAATCAACGGATATTGGTGTATAATCCATAGTTTTCAATGTCACTGAGATGAATAGTGACACTCTCGATGCCTTTATGTTCAAATTCAGGCCTGATAGAAAGGGGGGTGAGAAGAGGTAAAATATAATGTCAAAAATGACAGATATTAGTGTCTAAGCCATAGTTTTCAAGGTCACCAAGATGAATAGTGACACTCCCGATGCCCTTTAAGTCCAAGTTAAGCCCTGATAGGAAGGGGGGGTAAGAAGGGGTGAAAAATAAAATGTAAAAAACAACAGATATTAGTGTCTAATCCATAGTTTTCGAGGTCGCTAATATAAATACTGACGCTCCCGTTGCTCTTTAAGTCCTAGTTCAGCTCTGAAAAGAATGGGGTGTGAGAAGGGGTGAAATATAAAATGTCAAAAATGCTGGGCAATGTAATTGAAGCAACTATCTTAACAGGAGAGAGAGAGAGAGAGAGAGAGAGAGAGAGAGAGAGAGAGAGAGAGAGAGAGAGTTTATCAATTGTCATTCAGAGTTTTCCCAGGCAGCGCCGGGTTAGTCAGCTAGTATATATGTGTGTGCATCCACGTGTGTCTTTGTGTCTGAGTTGTGTGTGTGTGTGTGTGTGTGTGTGTGTGTGTATATATATGTGTATATATATATATATATATATATATATATATATATATATATATATATATATATATATATATATATATATATATATACTGTATACTATCTAACCAACCTGGCACTGCCCAAGAAAACCCTGAGGGACTCAGGAAAATTTTCCTGCATCTCCTTTGAACTGTTTTGTCTTGTAAAATATGTGTACTATAATTGAAAATGCCTTTCTTTCCTGTGATTAATAATTCTGTCTTGAATTTATTGCTTTAAATAAACATATAAATATATATATATATATATATATATATATATATATATATATATATATATATATATATATATGTATATGTATATATATATATAATCCAGGCACTTATCTTATTAAAATGGTGAGAGTGAAAGAGAGAGAAAGAGAGGAGCAAGAGAGAATGAGTGACTTGCAGTGGCAAATATTCTTGGGCCTTTTTCTAGTATGACTTGATGTTTAACCCCAATCATAAAGGGAATTCATAACTTAGAGAAAAAGAGAGAAAGAAAGAGAGAAAGAGATTGCAAGCACGAATTTGTTTGCAATATTTAAAAACCTCATAGACAGATCTCACTCCAAACTGTTTGACTGATGCCTTGAGAGAGAGAGAGAGAGAGAGAGAGAGAGAGAGAGAGAGAGAGAGAGAGAGAGAGAGAGAGAGTTTGGTGGAGGTGGCCGCACGAGGTTGAAATTGTTGGTGTGCGTGGTGGTGGTGGTGGTGTTTAAGTTGATGGCGGTGGTGGAAGTGTTGTTGCTAAACTGCCAGATAATAATTCCAGACGTCATTTAACCCGACTTTATAACGAAATATGTCACCGATATGTCATGAAGCAGTTACTGTAGCAAATTCCGAAGGTAAAGATGAAGAAGAATGAACGGATTAATGAGGAAATTCGCATTTGAATGAATAAAAAAAGGAAACACCATATATCTTGCATGTCGGGGTTAGCCAGCAGCTACTATGCATGCGTGGATGGGGAAGGCACTCTCGGCTTCAGTTACTACAGAAATTATCGATATAGGTTTTCAATTTTGATTTTATCGAGGTAATTATCAGTTATATTAATAATTATCTAAAGATTTAACACTGCAGGTTAAGAAAACCTGGAGCACTCAGGCGAAAAATTACCTTTAACCCATAAAGCACCTGAAGGAAAACCTGACGGAACTGGTAAAAACGAAAATTTCATTCAATTTTTCTGTGTTTGTTGTTTGTCACGAGAGTATGGGTTTTATTTTGAGTTATAAGCTTCATGGGGTTACATGGGCCGTGTGCCAAATTTTGTCTGGGTCTGTCAAGTGGTTCGGATTCTACGTACACAAAAACAAACATTCACTTTTACAATAATAATAATAATAATAATAATAATAATAATAATAATAATCTTTATTGCGGCTCAGGGCCATATACATGGAAGATACAAATACAATACACACTATCTCGATACCTAAAGTAACATGACAAAAATAATTATCGGCAGTATCCACACAGTTGCTGAAGAAGTAGAAAAAAGTATACCTTAGTTTAACCAGACCACTGGGCTGATTAACAGCTCTCCTAGGGCTGGCCCGAAGGATTAGATTTATTTTACGTGGCTAAGAACCGACTGGTTACCTAGCAACGGGACAAGTAATCCGGACCACATTTATACCGAGAAATGAATTTCTGTCACCAGAAATAAATTCCTCTAAAAAATAGAATTCATAATAATGGTAATGACAGTAATCATATGGGGAATGATAGAGAAAAAAAATTAAAAATGATAACAATAAAAAATACATATTGCAGACGATTATTTTCCATCTGGGGTCCTTAGGTGGTTACAGAAGTCAGGTCCAGAAGACTATATACGAATATTGAAAATTGCAAAACTCTACAATGATATTAAACACGGTAATAAAAGGAAGTAAGAATACCAAAAATAGCAAGGAACGTAGAAATAATAATAATAATAATAATAATAATGACAGATTCTGGAGATGACATATCTTAATTGCAAAAACGGAGAATAAGGCATTTAAGGAAGAGACGCCTCATTATTTCATCTTTCCCACAATTTAGATCTTCTTCTTGCCTCGCTGCTCAGGATGCTTTGTATGGGCGAATTGCTGCTGTTTCTCAGTCGGGCGATCAGACTGGACATTGTTCGCCTCACAATGATTTTCAAGTTAACCAGGCGGTTTCCTATGAACATCTGCGTGGCGGAGTGATAGCGAGGTGTGTTTGTGAGGCGTCTCAGAATGTCATTGTGAACAACAGTGATACGTCTCATGGTCTCTCGGGTATAGTTCGTCCAAAGGGAACACCCATATGTACTGTAGCAGTAGGAGCTGAATAGCAGAAGTTTCGTTTCTCGGTGACAGAAGGCGAACCTCCTTGCAATCATGTTGCCAGTTGCACATAGTTTACGACTCCTCTGTTCTATGTCTGCCGTATCTTTTAGGTCGTCCGTGATAATGAGTCCCAAATACGGAAATTCATGCACGAATTCCAGACGATGATTTCCGAGGAAAATTAGTGGTTGTGCAGTATGATTAAGCGATCTCGGAGCAGCAACATACACTGGGTCTTGGTTTCGTTGTATAGGATATCAAATTCCTCTGCATATTGGCGGCAGGTGTCGACGAGTCGCTGGAGACCTTGCACTGATCAAGGGGAGATCAGAACCATATCATCAGCGTAACAGAGGTTGTTTATTGTTGTTTCGCTGATAGTGCATCCGATTGGGAGTGAGTTCAGTTTGACATTCAGAGCATCTGTGTACGTGTTAAACAGGTGTGGAGAGAGAATGCCCCCTTCCCGGAGCCCGCTTAGGGAGCCGAAGATGTAAGACAGTACGTCACCCCCATTTGACACAGAATTGCTGTGTGGAGAACCAACAACATAAAATACCAATTAGATATAGAGGTGTGCCTCGTTTGTGCAGCTTCAGGAAGAGCTTCAGGTAGTTTACTCTGTCAAATGCTTTTCTCACATCTACAAAACATAGGAAAACTGGAGAGGCTGATGATAGGTAACAGTTCAGCAGTTCTTTCAGGATGTAGATGCAGGTGTTGGTTGAGTGGTTTGCTTTAAAGCCGAACTGGTTGTCAGTAGTGTGTACAAAGGGGAGAAGTCTCACTAGACGAACGGACTCAAGTATCTTCGACGCAGTTGTAGTAATTGCAATCGGGCGATAATTGCCAGGGTCAGCTGCGTCCTTTAACTTGTTTTACTATTAATGGTATCAAGTGAACTAAGAGTAGGGAGTCTGGAAGAAACTGGCGAATTATGCACGCACTGAACAGAGCAGCTAGCAAAATGTAAATTGTCGGATGGCAGAATCTGAAACCTTCAGCAGGCAAACCATCGCAGCCGGGCGATTTATTATTAGGTAGGTTGTTTATGGCCTCGCTGATGTTACCTGACGTAATACGATCGGCGAAATGAATCTGAATATTAACAGTAAGGAAGTTATTCGCATCCCTGCGGGAGTCTTGATCGGTTATGCAATTCAGGATAGTGCTGAAGTGATCGCCCACATTCTTGCGATGGCCTCGTCACCGACGGTTTTCTCCTGCTCTCTGTGATAGATATATTATATATGCGTGTATTTATCACAAAGCAGATATTCGAGTAGATGATTTATTTAAGCAGTTCTCTTTAAAGTAAGTTAACATGGCAGTTACAGAATGTACAGTCAAGTACAATTAATGAGTTCTAGCTCATGTCATCGAAAAAAGTTAAGTATACCTTAGTTTTACCAGACCACCGAGCTGATTAACAGCTCTCCTAGCGAGGGCTGGCCCGAAGGATTAGACTTATTTTACGTGGCTAAGAACCAATTGGTTACTTAGCAACGGGACCTACAACTTATTGTGGAATCCGAACCACATTATAGCGAGAAATGAATTTCTATCACCAGAAATAAATTGCTCTAACTCTTCATCAGCCGGCCGCGGGAATCGAACTCCGGGTCATCAAAATAGTATGGAATTAAGATAAGCAGTGCAGCAAAGTACTTTTGATAATTGTTAAAAAGCACGATACGAAATTACAGTACTGTATATAACGTTAATGTAAACTATAATACTTTTGTGGTTCGGAAATTTAATAAATATACCGTAAGATATACTGTAACACATTTTCAGTCTGGTAAAATTCGCTGGATCCTTTTCACTTCTGAAATCGAGAATATTTCAGCCGTATGATGACACTGAATAAGTGCAGTTAACCTAAATCTAGAAGAAACTGGGATATCCTTAACGGAAAGTTCATTGGATAATAGGAAGAACATAACCCTCTTGGCCTATTTATCACCTTCTTCTAAATATACGTAAACCTACTCTACTGTTGCGGTGGGCTTTTTTATTCTTAGGCCACAGAAGCCTTTAAGCCTAATACGTTCGGAAGCTACCTTTCTAGAATCGGGACCTCATAAAAATTCCTTTCCTTTTCCTACTAAGCAAAGAAATGACGCTCTTTGGCAACAGAATATCCCTTACCCGACGGCTCTTATCTGCCTGTCTCTGGCCGTGCTGTTGTATTGCTATCTGATATCTTGATGTGCTTTATACGGCTCCACACTGTCCACTGTTTTGTCACCTAGTTATGGGCTATCTGAACGTCCCTCATCTGGTACTTAACTATCGGATGGTCTGACTGATTCATAGGCCTTGTTCACATACTATCGTCGCATCAACAAAGGCCCACTGACGCATGAAGCCTAAGATTTTCTTCCTGGTTTTTCAGTAACACGAAGTCTCCAATCCGACAGTTCGTTAGCACACCTTGATTTTGTCGGCTGCTGGTCAAATAACTTGTACAGGTATCCACTTTTTTTGACGACAAAGGGTGAACCAAAACGAGACCGTGGCCCAGTCCACTCGGCTCACTCAAATTGCAGGAAAACGTATGAGTGTAAAGGCAAAACCAACCCGCGTTTCCAGAGGGGGAGGGAAGGGAGGAGCCAAGGTACTCTTCCCACAGTCCCGGATGAGAATTACTCAAAGCCTTATGCAACATATTCCACAGAAGAAATTTTGAAATATTTATCGAAACTTTAGTTTAAGGAAAGTTTAATAGATTGGGATGAAAAGCGCGCACAAATGGTACAGGCATCTTAACGCGGCAAGCTAAATAAAAAAAGAAATCAAATAACAATTACAATCAAAGAGAACGAACCCAATGCCTGTTGACTTTGCGCACAGATGCACAGTCATGTGGGTAAGTACGGACAACCAATAAAATACCTAAACAGCTCCTGTTAATATTGTTCAGAAGACAATAATGAAACAATCTAAGCAAATAGTGTGAATGCAAATCCCTTCCTACCACTACAGTTGAACATGATTTCAGTAGAACCATCTTCAATATTACTTACAGTCATTCACGTGGGAAATTTCCGTTTCATTTTCTTTCACGAAAGAGAACTATTTACACAGCGAGCAACAGAACCGCAACCGCGAGGAGCCTTCTACGTCACAGCTGCGTCACCGCTACGTCACGACCCAGCCACGTACGTAGCACCGAGACAGGGAATTCCCTCTAAATCCCAGCGCCAAAGAAAGGGGGCACAGCTTCTCGTGGAGAGAGGAGGCGGTACAGAATAACGACTGACGAACGGTTACGGAGGTGTTGACCTCGGCGGTGTAGCCATCCTCGGAGGACAGTTGGCTTCCTCCTCTTGACTCAGATACACGATCTAGCCCTCTCTCTCTCTCTCTCTCTTTTTCTCCTCCTGCGGCCCTTCAACAACCTCCTCCCTCACAACGTCTCCTTCGCCAGGCAGATTCGGGAGGGACGTCGAGGAATCAGTGAGGTCGAAGTGGGGTATAAAGGAGGCAGTCAATATACATCATTTGCACAAAACAGCCCCCACCAAGAGCACTTAGAAAAATATAAACGCCCGGAAAGCCGACGAGAGAGAGAGGGAAGACACAGTGACATCATCGACGTCCAGCGAGCATCAGTCAAACCTTACGTTTCCCAGGAAACTCTGAAGGATTACGAAACGCCATTCATCGCTGGAGCTCCGCTACGAGCGTCATTCAGCGCTCTCTCAGATTATCGTACTACACATCATATAATCGCTTCGCATAACCTCGGGCATTTCCATAAACAATTAAAACACTTACGGATCTAGTCACCTATCTGCATGTTTTAAGTCCATTACGCTATTAGATGTTAAGTATAAAATATTTATTAAAGTGACCTGCCTATGAAAAATCTTGAAGTTCCTGAAGAGTCGAGAAGATATTAAGCTAGAGTCAAGGAAACACTCCCCAAAAGTAGATCTGCGCCCATAAGGACCACCTTACCAAAGCGGTAACAAAGTTCCATTAACTCTCAAACGGCAAAGAGAGACACAACACTTATAAAAACCAAAGATTAAAAAAAAAAGAGACCAGGAAACTCTAAGAAAAGATCAGTCGTTCCCAGAGCTACACACTCCCACTCCGCTGACGCACCGGAAATAAGTGAATTCGGTTCCCTTAAAAGGGTAGAAGGGGGCCATCCACACACACACTGAGATATCCAACAACACCTAGAACCTGTCAGTTTTCGCGGGTGCGTACAGCCGTGTGTTTACAGTCTCGTAATATTCGTGATAGACCGAGCGATTGCCATCCCATCTCACCTGCAGAGAACGCCCAGGAGGGCTGATTCCAGCTCCGTGCTTCGCTGACTGATTCCAGCGCCTTGCGAGTACTGCAAAGTATCCTGGTAAGTGTTCAACTTCGCCTACTCACGAGTAACCCTGCTTTCTTGACCGTACCTCACTTTTTGCCCGCCCCTTTATTTTCATATACCGACAAGTCAGATGATGACGCAACTTTTTTTTGGTGCGCCTCATTCAAGATTTAGTTTGTTTATCTCTGCTCAAGTTGTTAATGTCAATCTTCCCGTCAGAATACTTTAATCCTGAACACCACAGAAAGAAAGTCGTATTAATCTTCTTGTTTACTGATAATATACAATCCAGAGGTGACACGTTAAATGAATAATAATTAGTGAATAACAATGAACGTGATTTTGCAGCCGATTAAACTCGTTCAAGGCCAAAGTATATCCTCGGAGGAACGTTCCTCGAGTCCTTAGCTTACTCACTTCCCAGTTTCGTTTCCCTCTATCGTTCTGGGATTTTCCTGCCTTATCTTTTGGATAGAAGCACAAGACGAGGAAGTAATGAGGCAAAATTGTAGTTGCTCTAAATAAGGATGTGGTTTTGCACGAAGTACGTTGCACGAAACTACTCCATACGTCTCTCTCTCTCTCTCTCTCTCTCTCTCTCTCTCTCTCTCTCTCTCTCTCTCTCTCTCTCTCTCTCTCTCTCTCTATATATATATATATATATATATATATATATATATATATATATATATATATATATATATATATATATATATATATATATATATATAAATATATATATATATATATATATATATATATATCCTGTATCTATCCTGTCTCTACTTACCACTTACACATCCAATCATCACTTATTCATCGAAAACAATCCCCGAATAAAACATCAAAACATCCACATGAAAACTCTACTTGCAGTGCCTATTAACATAAAAATAAGCAAGCAAACAAATTCATGCTCACATGTACCTTCCAAGAACGAAAAGGGGCAATCAAAGCCTCTGTTTCCTAATCGCCTAGAGTGTCCTGAGGCAACAGGATGCTTAAGAAAAGTCACGCGTGACTTCTGAGTAGCGAGAGGAATGATGTGGGTGGATTCCGTAGGGTTGGGGAAATTCAAGGCCACGGGAAATTCGTGTTTCTTCAATTCGTCTGAGGGATGCGGATAACGTTTTTACCCGTGGGATTATCTTGTAAACTCAGTGGTCTTGTTTTATCTTTTTTCGTCATGTGATTCTTGACGTTTTTGGGAGGAGCATTTGTTCGTTTAAAAAAATTCAAATCATTTCGTTAACGTTTTACAATGTCATACAGAATTTTTGGTATATGTTCCCAGTTCATCTTCCTCCCCATTCAGATGATTAATGTTTACCAATCTCGTAAATAGCCTATTTTAAATTCTGACAGAGTCATTTTTACTTAATAGATAAAAAAAATCATTCTTATTAACAAAAATAGCAGAGCTCTCCTTTCCTGGACTAGATTCAACACAACTACGCAGCTTCAACCTCTTGTACACCTATCTATTTTGTAATTATTATTATCATTGTTTATATTGTCAAGCAATCACACAGAACCGGCCAAAGACCCTATTAAATATCTGAGTAATTCCCCTGTCATAAAATTCCCGCCCTTGTCAACCTGACAATGCTGAATCCAAGAGAAATCTGGAAAAATACGGATGAACGGAGCAGGTGAATGAATGAAAACTCGCGAGTCCCAAAATCCTAAGGAAAAATAACAGAGGAAAATCGAAACCCGGAATTTCCTGGGTGTGAATTTCCCACCATCGAGTTCTCTAGGGTTTTCCAACTTCCAGGAAGAAAAAATCACCTCAATATTTTGAATAGCTCATCAAAGATAATATAGTACCTGGCACCGCCCCCTCCGCCTCCCCATATCTGGTTCCGGAACTTATCGGTGAGTGCAAGCGGAGATTTTGGGCACAGCATGTAACTGACATTTCCAAAGATAATTTTACATAAGAACTTTATACTTAAACACACAATACATACATACATACATACATATATATATATATATATATATATATATATATATATATATATATATATATATATATATATATATATATATATATATATATATATATATATATATATATATATATATATATATATATATATATATATATATATATATATATATATATATATATATATATATATATATATATATATATATATATATCTCTCAGTCTGCAAAAATAACAATCACCCATTCTTCATACCATTCCAACCACGTATTAAAATTGTTTCACACACACGGTCGAGGCGCATAAAAATGTTACTCGAACTTAATTTTTCCCGCAGAATGCATCAGATCACCGATAATAAGGTTAGAGATTGCATTCCCCGACCTCCCGACCCCGTCGCCCGTTTGTCCTGTTGGTTATTTCAATCGGCTGTTTCCCACTCCCTTTCTCTCACGACGGATTTCTCTCTCTTTCTCAATGGTCCCTGATTATATGTATTAGTCCTCCTTTTTTCCAAGGTGTAAACCAGTGGTTTTCAACCTGTGGGCCATGGGCAGTTCTGAGGGGGGGCCATGCCACGGACATCTTAAAAATAGTATCTAAAAAATGAAAAATCATTTACCGTGAGTGCAGGCCTGTGCTTTCTTTCATAAATGAAAATGTATAACTAATAAAGTGTTCTGAAAACGTTTTAAAATCATTCTATTATCATTATTACACAATTCTGAAGGGCAGTGGGCCATGAGTATTTAGGGATGCCAAAAATGGGCCGTGGGCATCAAAAGGTTGAAAACCACTGATGTAAACATTAAATTCTTGACATTTTTAATGATTTTGAACTAATTATTACTCTGTCATTTCAAACCAGACATCAACTATGGCACTAGATGGAATCGAAACAAGAAATGACTAAATCTAAAACCCCAAACGAAGTAGAAAGTCTTTTTGAGAAACGAAAAAGTTCACGAATGTTGCACCACGTGGAGGACAGAGCGACTGCGCCCTCAAACCCAAAGAAAACAATGAACAATAAACACAACGTTCACTAAAAACACGGGAAGGTCACGAAAGTCCGCGAATGTCACTAAAAAACCAGAGAACTGGAACGACATTGTTGCTGGTATTTCTGATATAATAACCTCAATGACTGGAATGCAATTGCACTGTTGACGTCCACGTGATGACTCTTTGATTTAGTGATGATTGAAATGCTGCTGCGGCAGTGAACTGTCACGTTGCTTTTGAGAACGATGTTGAATTTCGTAATATCCTTTCATACAAAATAGGATTATTATCATCACTGCATTAGCAGTTTTGGAATCAAGGTCACTGACCGGTTATTCACTCGTAATCATATTACAAACTATTGTCATTCCACAGCAATGTTTGTTTGTAAACTTGCAAATGGTTTTAATGAAGCGCTGCTTGAAGTTATTGTGCACAAAACACTCGGCCTATTTTTCATTGCTAAAACAGAATTCGTTTACTAACTCGAAACCAATTCATGCTCGGCGCGTCATTGGACATAATCATTTTTACAGGTCTCATTTTATAACGTCAAAGTTAACAAATAAATATGAACAACCACAAATTGGAGAACAAATATATTTAAGAATCCACATACAGTTTCGAAGCGTCATTCTCCCTCTCTAGTGCGGAGACACTGAAACCAACTACAGTTCATTATGAGTGAAGTGAACGTAGAGAGAAAGGAAAAATATATTTGTTCTTCAATTGGTGGCTTTTTCCGAGTTTCAAATTCGATACTGATCTGTTATCTCAATGACTAACAAATAACAGTGATCCTAAGTACAGATAAAGGAACAAATTCGAGTTTTCAACCCCAGCAAATTTTGAACCACAGGTTTTTGGGAGTAATAGCGTTGAAAAAAAAAAAACCTTAGATCTGTCGACTACTTCAAAAGATTTAGTGTAAATGTGGACGCTCATACATGGAACAGAAGACCACGAGCTACGAAAATTAATATTTCAAAGGGTATGTACAGATCCAGCCAAATTGGATCCGAGCTTGCGTCTGAGGATCGCACACTGAAAAATTCTCGTGTCTGAAAACGCATTGGACTAATACTCTGAATAAGGAGTGATCATGAGTTCTAAGGCAGTAAAGCAGAGACTGGAGTGAAATTCCTATCGAGGAACGAAAGGTCAATCACCGTCAGAAAGAATCAAAAGTGATTTAGCACTCAAAGGGAAGGAGTCTTTTAAGCCCTCGAAAAGCAGGAATTTATAGGAACTGACTGGCTCATAGGTTTACCGTCCATCAAAAATTATTGGAATATAAGCAAATCTCAAGAGGCAGAGAAGAGGACAAAATAGCACAACCAACTCGAGTACAATGCACATTTCAAACTAAATTATTACTATCATTATTCAGAACATGAACCCTATTCATAAGGAACAAGCCCACTGGGGCCACTGACTTGAAATTCAAGCTTCCAAAGAATATGGTATTCATTAGAAAGGAGTAAGAGGAAGTAGAGGAAAATACAGAAAGAAGAGATGTCACTTATTGAAAAAGAAAAAAGAAAATAATAAACAGATAAAATGTACTGAAACGCAAGGAGAATAATATTAGCGTAGTAATGCATCGCATCTTCGCTTGAACTTTTGAAGTTCTAATTGCACGATATCCTCTGAAGGAAGGCTGTTCCACAACCCCACGGTCTGAGGAATAAAGAACCTCTACAACTGAGAAGTTCGACAGCGAGGCTAAACATTTACTGCACATTGCTGCTTCTAATGTTCAGCAAGCCTGGTTGGTCTCGGCAGGAAAAGAGGATCAGAGATCAATTGAGAGTGTTGAGTTGATTTTATCACTGTTGTAAATAATATGAGGCCGTTCTTACAATACCTACCTTTCGTGAGGCATTTGCTGAAACTTTCATTATATGTTTCTCAAAAGTAAGTGCGAATCAAAAGTTACACCTAGAATAGTTAAAGCATCAAACTCATCAGCAGAGACCAGTCCACCTAGAAGGGAGGATGGGGTGGGATTTCAGTGTTTTCGTTTGCTGAAGTAAAAGGCAATATGTAGTTATGAAATTAAAAAAAAATTCACCCACATAAGCAAGGACCTAGTTACCAGATACAGTAAGATGTGAGGAATAATTAGGCTGATTTACTCACATCAAAAATTAAAACAAATACCCACACGAAAATCTATTCATAAAGGAAAACTACAGATCACAATGGTACCAAAAAAGTGTAAAAGACGGAACACACCTGTTGTCCCCCAAATACCTTGAAATCCTTTTTTATCCTTTTTTATGTCGAAAAAATGAAGCACAAACAAAAAAAACCTGAAGGAAAAACTGGTCAGTAACAAAAGAGGCTAGAAAATTATTTCTTTCGTTATCTACAGATAATAGAACTTTTTCCAAATCCGAGATTACTTTGGCTGGTATTTTATGAGTTTTTAGAAACGTGACTTTGTTACTGAGAGAGAGAGAGAGAGAGAGAGAGAGAGAGAGAGAGAGAGAGAGAGAGAGAGAGAGAAACTTGACGCTTTGTTCTTTTCCTTGAAAACTGAGTTTAAGGAACCTTGTGCAAATTCTGAACTCAATCACCCATCCGAGATCTTTTACTTTTTTATTCTTTGTTTTCCACAGCTGGCGGTATTTTGCAACTCTGTACCATTGTTTTACGAGGCCAATGAGAATTGCTGAAATAAAGAAAAAAAAAAACAAAAAGGGCACCTTGGACATTACCGACAAGGTTGTCCAAATACCTGGCACGTTTCCTTCCAGCATCAAACAATGAAATTCATTTCCTAAAGTTTATTTTTATTTTCCATCAAAAGAAACTCACACTTTGCTATGCCATGTGGACATTGTCTTTCTTTCTCTCTTTCCTCTTCTTTTCTTACAATGCTCTTTTGAGAAGGAAGGAGGCGGACGTAGGAAGACCATTCTGAAAGACAAAATCTAACATTCTCTCTCATTCTGTTACACTACACGCTGGTCAGCTGAACGAGAACAACACCTCTCCCTTTGACATACGACTCTCACTCCAGCCTGAAACTTTTATCAATGTATTTAACCTAACCCCATTCACGTTTTTAACCATACCGCTGAACCTAATTACCTTCGAAATCAAACCGAAAGCTTACGAAGAACTTTTCACATAAGAAATTATGTCAAACAACCGTGGAGACTCGTCATAATGGCTTTGACAAACATTCAACCTAGCTCTTAATCCCAACCACCTTCATCACTTACATATCATATTTTGTTTTCTGAGAATTTCGTGTAACTGGATCAATGGCCCTATTTGAGGAGTTATTTAGGCTTTGTCTTGCGTTATTCTTAGGCAATTTTTGCCCATTTTCCGTTTCTTTGTTTTAGTGTTCGCTTGGGAAATAAGCGCCGTTGGAAAATCACTTTTTTTTTTTTTCGGTACAATTAGTGTCAGCCTCACGAGACCAACGCAGTGTTATTTCATTTTGCTTCAATCTTTCACAATGCCTCCGAAGCCTTTGGACGAAACGAACTTCGCAACCAAATATTCTTTTTCTTTGCGACTGTAATTGCATATCAGAGAGAGAGAGAGAGAGAGAGAGAGAGAGAGAGAGAGAGAGAGAGAGAGAGAGAGAGAGAGAGAGAGAGAGAGAGAAAGTGTGTATGTCTCCTTAAAAGAAAAAGACGAAACTATCAAAACAGCTCATTTTCCAAAAGGCAACTCAAAAATTTCCTTAGGGTTAGGTCTCACACTTTTCACCTTCTCAAATCTCGTTTGCATCTGGTCTGGTTATTGTCTATTCCTCTCTCTCTCTCTCTCTCTCTCTCTCTCTCTCTCTCTCTCTCTCTCTCTATATATATATATATATATATATATATATATATATATATATATATATATATATATATATATATATATATATATATATATATATATATATATATATATATATATATATATATACATACATACATATATATATATGTGCGTGCGTGTGTGTACGTATATATGGATAGACAGATAGATAGATAAATCAGTATTCTATTGACATAATCAACGATAAATATTTTACCCCAAACCCCACAACCACACGCGAAAGAAAAAAAAAAAAAGGCGCTAAGGTCGACCCTATTCAAGCGAGACTGTAAAGTGAACGAAGAGATGAGGTCGTGAGAAAAACCAGGTCATTCGGTAACCCGATACGACCGCAGGCGAGAAGACAAGGCCGGTGGTCAACCGAGGTCAGGAGGCCGTAGCACCAATTTTTCGTTGTCACCTTCCGCAGTTCCTTAATCTAATTTTTTCCATTTTATCTTTTTGTTTTTGCACTGTCTGATTGAATTTGTATGATTTTCGCTGAATGAAGACCATCTGTGACGTTTAGAGTAGGAAAGAAACACGTGGAGAAGTTACATCAACAATAATGTCGAAACATCTTCCTTTAGACTTATTTTCCTAATCCCTCTTTACTTCACATACGGGTATCATACGCCGCAGAAGTTTTCCTTGGTAAGGTAACGGTTCCGTGAACAGTGATGCTATCATGAACCTATCGTAGGATTTGGTGAATATTTTTGTACTATTTGATATGTTCAACTTCTAGAATAAAATTGACATAAAACGTTAATAGACATATACTCGTACACACACACACACACACATACATATATATATATATATATATATATATATATATATATATATATGTATATATATATATATATATGTGTAATATATATATATATATAATTTTATATATATATGTATATGTGTGTATGTATATATATATATATGTGTATATATATATATATGTATATATATGTATACGTGTATGTATATATATATATATATATATATATATATATATATATATATATATATATAATGGAAAAGTAAACAACAAACAGAAAGGTCAAGGACTCGTGCGAGCGGAAACGTAGTGCCTGGCACGATGCGAACAAAATAGAGATTAATATATATACATTCAACTGTGTTTGCAAACACAGTTCTGACAGATATATCTGGGAAAGCTGACATTGTATTTCCTCCATTTGGAAATACAATGTGACATTATTAAGAACGACAACGTACATATAAAGGACGCATGTTGTCGGCTATGTTTCCTATACGCGTGTGCTTGGCGCGTATGTCAGGCGACGCTTGTGAGGGGCAGATGCCCGCAGGGTATGGGCTCGGACGGCCAGGTAAGACAGACGATTGTGTAAGTCCGTGTGGGGCCCCTACAACAGCATATTATTATGCTGAATAATCAGCAAAATAGATAGGAACAAAAGTCTAACAAATGCAAATGAACAGTAACACTTTCAAAGGAACGTTCGTCATAAATGTAGAGGAAATTATCAGCATTTCTGTCAAAATAGCTGACGAAATGAACACGGAACGAAAATAGGTAAATAAAAGCAAAGGAGGATGAAGGCTTGGTTGGACGAGGATTCTTAGACCGAAGATTTCCGTCGAAAGGGCCGACCGGACCTTGAAGACTCCGAGATTCGGATTTCAAGTTATTGTCCTCCGAGAGTAAATGAGGGCGCAGTTTCCTCAACTGACATCCTGGTGGTTATCGTAAAAGGAATTATGAAGCCAGACTAAAGGCTAAACAGAATAACTGCAATATATGAACTATTCAATAAAAAATATAGTGTATAGACACAGAGCAATGGGTTACAGTTGGATCATTTATAAAAAAAATTAACGCGCCAAAAGATGGAAATTTCCACAGTTCGTTTTCTCTGCAAAGCTCCGTCAGATAGCATACTATACACTTCACTCCACCACTTTTTACCCTACTAATTCTAGTAATGTAAAGGATTATTACAAGGATTCTTCATCTTACTACTGATGCCTGTTACAAGCACCAAACAATATTCATTTGTCCATAATTATCAACCTTACTGATAACACCCGAATTCTCTCAGCATAAAACTCAATTTTCATTTTCCTACTGAATCCACTTTCTTATCTTCACCTAAACTGACTGAGTGAGAAAATAATTGAAAGCCAATAAATAAATAAGAAAGGCTCGACAGGTACAGTTCCACAATTTGCAATGTGACCAGATGATTCCAAGGGCAACCATTCATCCAGACCGACATGTGACGTGTCACTGAAAATGTCTCAGACGTGTTCCGGCTGTGTCTGGAATAATATTGCGACGTTAATCAAACGTTAGAAAACAGTTTTGCGTTCGAATACAATGGAATTTTCCACGTGGCTGGAAATCTGAATTGATTTTCGGAGAGTTAAATACTGACCCAGACATAAAAATAAGATTCGATATGAGAATTGTTCGGGAGGGGAGTGGTGATCTGTAAATCAAGCATTCCTTGAAAAAGAAATTAAAAACGTCATGTGGCACAATGCCTCAGAAATCAAAGTTAACACAGTTGCTTGTAAGTCTCACAAACCGCACAGACTGACAAGATGGCCAAAGGCTAGGCCAATAGTACTCTGGTCAAAAGCACAGCAACGTATCATAGAACCAAACATCCAAACGACAGCGTATCACTCTCGAGAAGCTATTTAAAGAACAGGGAAAATTTGCGCATTCAGGCTCGTTCCACCCGTGTATTTTTTATGGGAAGGCCAGCGGGACAGAACCCTGTGTTCTTATGTAACTTGGGAAAGACAAAAAAGATATTTAACAACGAAAAAACGCAACAGTCGCCTCGTTCAAGAGAAACCATTAACGAATCACGAGAAATCGGAAGGAGTAAGAATGTTACAAAACCTAACTATAGGAGAACAAAACGATTATACCAGGGAGATTTCAAGGAATATTAATCGCCAAATAGCATCTGTGGAAGTGGGCGCCTTCCTACACCTAGAAATGAGATGGTGTTTGTCCTTGAACAGCAGCGGGGAATTGTCAGAACTCCCGGCGAAGAATGTACTCGTATATACAGAGCCCTCCAATGAAGGATGAATTAACTTTACTCAGATGCGTCGGTCACACGGGCGGGAATTCCAGCGACAAAACACTGGCGTCTTATGAACAGGCGACGAAGACCAAACAGGGAGACAGAGGGAGATATACGAGATCGAAGTGATTCTTCTTTTTTTTTTTTTTAGCAGAAATTTGCTTCTCGAACTTACGACGGCAGTTTTACTCTTGAAAACTGACGTAAAACAAAAAAAAAGTTCCCGGTTCGCTAGGAAATTCCGCATGGAAATGCGTGTTTAATACTGCATTTTTGAAGGCAAAATACAAAATACTGGCCTCATGACATGATGATGATGGCAATATATATATATATATATATATATATATATATATATATATATATATATATATATATATATATATATATATATATATATATATATATATATATATATATATAATGTATATATATTATGTGTGTGTGTGTGGAAGATGAACCCACTGATTTTAAAACTATTATTTGTGGAAGTAGAAGCAAGAAAATGCTAATTAACCAGAGCTTGAGCCTGGGTGCAAGGTGAGCCGGACCATCTGAGTTGCTAAAAGGCCGCCTCCTCCTCCACCTCCCCCTCCGCCTCCTCCTCCTCCTCCATGTCGAAGCTCACGGAAGGTGATGGGATTCAAGGTACTGAGAGGAGGGACGAGACCCTGGATTCTGGAGAACCGGAGGCTCCCTGAGGTTCATCAAATAAGTAAACAAATTAAGAGACAAAAACAAATAAACACATCTGTTGTCGTCCAAAAAGAGTACTGAGGGAACGCCACCATTTCACTTTCGTCTTCTGTCAGTCCTGCCTTCCCTAATTTGAAGAGCAACCTAATCCTTGTTTCGGAACATCATCCGTCTAGTCTTAGGCCTATTCTCTCCCGGCGACCAAATTGACTAATCTTGTTGCTTACAGGAAGAGAACGCTCCATCCTTCTGCTAATGGCATTCTTCATTAACGTCCAATCGTAGGCCTAGCCTCTCCCGGCAACTAAATCAATAAATCTTGTTGCTTACAGGAAGAGAATGCTCCATCCTTCTGCTAATGGCATTCTTTATTAATAGCTCATTATAGGGTACTTAGTTCCTAAGAATATTTTAATTATCTGCTGTTCTTTCTTATTCTTTGTATCTGGATAAGAGTCTCATTGGTATTCTGACAGGTTACATTTAGCCATGACCCGACAAGGTCAGTTACTTGCTCTTGAGTCGACGAGGCCATAAGACTCTCAAGGTCAAATTATTAACAATTCATTAACTGCAACGAGTATCTTTTTCATTCGTGGATCTGCTCTCTCTCTCTCTCTCTCTCTCTCTCTCTCTCTCTCTCTCTCTCTCTCTCTCTCTCTCTTAAATATCTAAAGCCAATATTTATGCTTATATCGCACAAGCATGCATGAACAACGTTCTTTGCCAGTCCCAGGAAGTCAGCGCATCAGGTCGAGAGCGACACCACTGCATATATTATCTTCCTGCGTCACATAACAACAACACAACAATTATAATGTCCATGAATGAGATTCAAATGAATTCTTCACTCTGGTTGATTTTCCTGCCCGTGCTAATGAACACCTTTCTTTTCCCTTATTATCAATTTCAGTTACTTAGGCTAATTCAACTTAACCATGTCATTTGTAAGGCTGAAAGTACAAAGATATTCCGTGGAAAAAAAAAAACTCGTTTTTGTCAGATTTCATAAAAAGCCAGATGTTTGTGCAGCATTAACGAATAGTCTTCTTTGTCTTCTGAAAGCCTCACTCACAGATAAACCCGTTTTGTTCAACTGCAGCTTTTAACGAGAAAAGTCGTTTGGCGTGGAGTACATGACGTCAAGCGAAGCAACGCTGTTATCTCTGCAAAGGATATCAGCCTATAGAATAAGGGATACAATTAGCACACACGTATATTTACTCTCAGCCCTCCAATTCCAACTGTGAATGCCAGGGCATACGTCGTTGGAGGGTGCGCAAGAAGCGAAAAATACATTTCCTTGAAAAGAAAGCGAAAGTACTGTATAAACCTGGAGACTACCTCATCCTCTCTGGTTACCTAACTCTGGCATGCCAAGCCTCTCTCTCTCTCTCTCTCTCTCTCTCTCTCTCTCTCTCTCTCTCTCTCTCAAATACCTGAATGAAGGAATTACTGACATGAATCCTAGTAAGAAGTACAAGGCAATGATGATATTGGAAGGGGACGGATACTATTCTAGCTTGCAGAAAGAAAAGGCGAACTGTGAATGGCAAAACGTAAATAGACAAGGCCAGAAAAGAGAGGAATGCATTACCAGATGAACAAGCAACTAAACACCCGAGATCAAAGACAACAGATCGATAAAAATGATGGAAAACATGACCATGGGGACACCTTTTGCGAGGGAAGGCGGGCACAGGATACAGATGGCAGCTTCTGGCAATAAACCCGTCGCTCATCTGGTCATCATCTCTCTCTCTCTCTCTCTCTCTCTCTCTCTCTCTCTCTCTCTCTCTCTCTCTCCAGTAAGATTATGCCGTCCTCACATCCACTCTTACTGCTGGGTCCCAGTCTCCCCCGTAGTGTCCATTCTTGCAGAGCCCAGACTTGAAAGTGAGAGTCGAGCGAGGAATTGGACCATCATCCGTTCCGACTGTTTGTATGTCTTCAGGGTGAAAAGATGATCTTTCAACCATTTCTGGAGTTCTTGAATGGAATCCTCAGGAAAGGGAGATAACATCCGAAAAATGTGATATTATTGGTGACCTACAGAACTATCTCAATTAATTAGCACTTACGGGAGACACTACTTGTGATAAAAACAAGTAAAAAATGCAATCGAGTTTTCCGTACACTGTAATCAAGGCCACCGAAAATAGATCTATCTTTCGGTGGTGGGTCGGTATTATGCTGTATGAGCGGCGGCCCATGAAACTTTAACCACGGCCCAGTGGTGGCCTGGCCTATATCGTTGCCAGATGCACGATTATGGCTAACTTTAACCTAATAATCAAATAAAAACTACCGAATCTAAAGGGCTGCAATTTGGTAGGTAAGATGAGTGGAGGGTGAATGATCAACATACCAATTTGCAGCCCTCTAGCCTCGGTAGTTTTTAAGATCTGAGGGCGGACAGAAAAAAGTGCGCGAGGGCAGACAAAGCCGGCACAA
>NC_089764.1:36612751-36672751 GCF_040412425.1 Macrobrachium rosenbergii
GGCGTTACAGCAGTCTCTGTCGAGGTCATCAAGTGACTATGAAACTGTAGAGGCTTTTTTCGACTCTCCTCATCCGGTTCAAGATTCTCCGAGAGAGAGAGAGAGAGAGAGAGAGAGAGAGAGAGAGAGAGAGAGAGAGAGAGAGAGAGAGATATTCCAGCCACAGCCAATACATACAGACATTCGAATGCATCACAGGGACCTTTCGTATACCACAATCGATTATTATACCTGACGTTAGTCCTACTCAGAGGTTAATGACAACCAGACTTAGGCCTATTTCAACCTCGCGTAACTGTAGAGGGCTGTTACTTTCTCGGTTCATAGGATGGCCTCAATAATTTGAACATCACTTAATTCGTTCTTTCTTCACCTTTGGTAACACTTGAGCAGAAGGAAAACTTTCTGGGAGCTAACAGTACACATTATCTCCTGAAACTCAATTCTTTATTACTTAACGTAGGCCAATAGAGCAATTTAGTATGGTAAGCGTTTAAATAATCCAGTATTTCATCCAATCACTAGTATAGTCCTAAAATATATATATATATATATATATATATATATATATATATATATATATATATATATATATATATATATATAAAGGCAGCAATTCAATTCACTTAAAAATGGGAAAGAAGCAAAAAGGCGTAACAGAGTATAGTCTAAAAATTACCTATTAAAGAGATATCTATTCTCATACGATATTAATGAACAAGGTTAAATCAGAAATGGGGGTTGGTTCAGTTGTTTATGAAATGGACCATGAAGCCTACTTTCACTAGTAATACCTTTCATTAAAAGGCAGGACACTGGCCTAGGCCTATACCAAATTGTCTATCATGTGGAAATATTTTTTTTTATTTTTTATCATGAGATTTGGACTCATAACGGTGTACAAATAGCGCTGCAGGGTCTAACAATGAAATGAATTAAGCTTATATATAGTTTATTCACATTCTGGTCTGAGCAGTGAGATCCTTCCCAGGCGAAATCCGGCAGCGAACTGTCACAAAATCGTTGCTTACCCGTCCACACGTGCGATCACCTGTCAGTTGGTTGGAAGAACTTTAGGTAATTCCATCAGTTCATCTGCTCTGGAAAGTGGACTGATTCCGCCCACGAACTGTCTTCCACACGCAAGTTTTAGCGTCAGTTTCACTGAACTGACAGGTGAACCTGATTGTGAATACCCAGCCCAAAGGGGCCCATAGTCATTACGAACGCCGGATCCGGTTGTCTGAACCGGAAGTAAACCTCACCGTCTATGGTGTTCTCCTCCGACCAAAAGTGGGCGGAGTCCGTCGGCCTCTCCAACCAACTCGCAACCTGAGGTTGCCAGGTTCATGGCTTCTGTTTTCAGTTCAGGTGGCTCGAAGCCTCCACTTCTATGGCGTGATCTCAAGATTTACTTCAGTTTCGACTAGACGCTGAAAGGGTAACATGGCAGCTGTGTCGGCAGATGAGTTCTTGGTGATGTAATACAGAAGGATGCAGTATTTATATATATATATATATATGGTTGGAGAAGAGAAATGATATATGGTTGGAGAAGAGAAATGAATTACCTCATGCTTTTCTATTTAATGAATTGAAACTCTACCCTGGTGACTGGTTTAGCTACCGGAGAATGGACGAGCAGGCCGACATGGAATTATTATATATGGTCTCCCCTCTTCTAGAAATAATAAAAAAAAAAACACTTGTACAAGACAGCCAGTATCACTGTAAAAAGGTTACTGGACACTTCACTTCCGCGCCACCAGTTGTTCCTTGGACAAGAGATCCCAGAGACATGTAAAGCAACTATTCAAGTTATGCAACACAAGTTTACAAAGGTAAAAGTAACCATGTTGCATACACAGCATCCTGCACAGTCTAGTGGTATATAGTCTAGTATTCAGTAGGTCTATGATCCATTAAAGCAGAATACATACATACACACATATATATATGTATGCATGTGTGTGTATGTATTAGTGCTATTGTTTAAATTACACTGTTATTTTCCGTACATAAACTAAAAGTTTATAATAATATTTTTTAATATTTCAATTTTCCTTGTATAAATTAAAAATTTTGTGAACAAAAAAGTTGAAAATTTTACTCTTACTTGGCTACTGAAGCGTAGGTTTAAGGATCTAGTCTGCTTTAACGGATCATAGACCTACTGTATACTAGACTATATACCACTAGACTGTGCAGGGTACTGTGTATGCACATAGTTACTTTTTACCTTTGTAAACTTGTGTTGCGTAACTTGAATAATTACTTTATTACATGTTGCTAGGATTATATGCCCCAAGGAACGACTTGTGGCGCAGAAGTGAAGTGTCCAGCAGTTCTAGAAGAGGGGAGACCATATATAACAATTCCATGTTGGTCTGCTCATCTATTCTCTGGTAATTAAACCAGTCACCAGGGTATAAAGTTTCAATTCATCAAATAAATAAGTGTGAGATAATTCATTTTTCTTCTTCAAACATACTTTAATCTAGGTTCTCCTTTTTGTTGCAGTTTTCTAATTTCTGCTGGAAGAGAGCAGTCTATAGCGTTATCACTGAGCGGAGCTGACATGTCTTCACTCTATTATGTTTTGTCAAACTGAAGTGAATCCGAACGTCTATGGGCACTGCGGATACTGGAGCTAGAACAGAACCTGATCTGCCGGTCGTACCATCTATGGGGCCCTTAAGACAAGTCCAAGAGAAGTATTTAGAAGGAGACAGGAAAGTTTACATGACATGTGTGGATCTTGAAAAGGCTTATGACAGGGTACCAAGAAGAGTAGTTTATTGGTGTTGGAGAAAAAGAGGAGTACGGTACCAGAAAAGTTGGCAAGGTTAGTGAAGATGATGTATGAGGGGGCAAGAACCACTGTACAGACAAAATATGGGGAGACTGAGGCATTCCCTGTGGAGGGTGGCCTCCATAGGGATCATCTCTGAGTCCATTCTTGTTACTCGTCGTCATAGACACTTTGACATCAGAATTAAGGAACAACGAAGAACTGTGGGAACTGATGTTTGCTGATGATTTAGTCATAATAACTAACGCAGAACTGCAAGAAAGGTTTTCAGCATGGAAAAGAGCCCTAGAAAAGAAAGGATTGAAAGTGAACATTGGAAAGACAGAGCTAATGATTAGTAGTAAAGAAGGACATGAAAAGTAAACATTCAAGTGGAAGATGGTACAGTGCTAAAACAGAACTATGAGTTTAACTACTTGGGATCAATAATAACGGAGGGAGGTACTCAGAAAGCACTGAGACAGAGAGTGAAAGTATGGCGAAAATTGAGAGAAGTAACTAAACAACAGGTGAATGATTCATGATGAACACAAGGGGAGCCTGCTTTAAAGGGCACCACAAATGGAAGATGCAGTGGTTAAGCCACTGTGCACATGCGAGATGATGAGGCAGTTCCACAGCAAGCACTCCTATCTGTAATCGAGAATGCAACGGTTACTAAATCGTCCACAGCGTCTGTTAAGGGAATCGAGGGGGGGGGGGGTTCACTTATGGTGCCAAGTAACTTGGTTCTGCAACACATTACATTACGCACTTTACTTATGACACAAGCTTCACTGAGGTAATCACACTGAGAAAAGAAAATAAAATGGTGAGAGGAAAATAGGGTACGTGAATGACTTCGAGCACCTTAATTCAGGTACATTACCTTCTTCAGGAGAAGGGCTTTCCTCATCAAAGGGCTCCAGCAGTGGAGGGTGATCATGAAGGGGGTCACCACAAAAGTAACTCAGGCCTCTAGAGAGCCACGTGGGAAAGCAAGGGAGTAGCTCGAAGGAGCTGGAGGACTGCAATTGTCCTGGATAGGTCTTCCAATGTCTCAGTGTTCTGAGAGTGATCTGCCCGCGCAGCGTCCTTTTGTAACGTCGGAGGATTATGATACCGCTCCATCCAGGTGGCGTCGTCGTCGTGGGTACTCCATTTTCTATGTGGCGCTTGGCACGCATGCTGCTTTGTGAGGTCACTCACAGCCAGGTGTCACGTTGCCAGCACGCTTTTTCTTGTGAGTCACTCCCATGCTGGCAAGGATTAATCTCTGTAAAACTGCACCTGGAATTAAGGGCTTGGGCAAGTCTCTCAGTCAAGGGAAAGGTTAAAGTTTACCCCAAGGGATGGGCGAGGGAGAAATCAAAGGGGTGAATTATTTAACCACAGCTTCTTCATTTATTATGAATTCACAAGACGTTAAATCTTTTGGTTTTATTTTACCGTAATTGTGACAGGAGGGTTGGCCACCAGGAAGGGTTTCCCTTGTTGCAATATATATATATATATATATATATATATATATATATATATATATATATATATATATATATATATATATATATATATATATATATATAGAGAGAGAGAGAGAGAGAGAGAGAGAGAGAGAGAGAGAGAGAGAGAGAGATATTCTCAATATGCTTCTATACAAACCGAAAAGAAAGTGAATGACTGAATAAACCTGATCTCCTAGAAACCAAGAACATGACGAAAAGCCGCCTAAATGAACGAAAAAGTGTAAAACCCCAAAAGGGCAGAGAACACCCTAGTTTCTTCAACCAGGAGTTAGGTCTAGGGGTGACGCCAGGGAGAGCATAAAACCACGACAATGGACGGACGGTAACCATCCATCAAATCGACAAGAAACTCCCAGGAGAGGAATGTAGTCGACAGAAGGATTACTTGGTCAAATTCATACGCCTAGAGAGGGATTACAACGTTTCTTTAAATGTATTAATAAGTTATGTGCGCATGAGGCGGATAAAAATACATTTTTTTCTGAAGTTTGTTACTAAAACGCTTCACCTGAATCATAGGATTAGACAGACACTTCCCGTTCAGGTGCAAAATGAAGGCAGTGTGATTTCTTGAAATCATCTGACATTTCGTCTACGGGGAAAGTTCGCTGTAATTTTATTGCAGGAGCAACTTGAAATTGTGACATTAGGAACACGGAAATTCCTTTGGACTATATTCTCGCTTCCTGAAAAATATTACAACTCATATGTTTCATATAAAAACAAATGTCCTGTTTCAAGAAATCCTGTTGCAAAGAATTAAACATTATTTTGAATATATAAAACAATGTGACTACAAAAACACTCAAATTTAAGAAACTACAAATAATACAACATTGAAAAAAAAGACGTACATTATTTTATTTGCCGATAAATAAATTACGAGGAAAATCATTTTGCCTCAAAAGTATTTATAACTTACTGAAAATGTATATTCTTTCATTTTAACCTGGGGTTGGGCTATACGCTGTAACAATTCTTTCTCTCAAACATTTTCCCACGCTCATGAAAGTGATATTAGGCGGTGATTCAGGTAAGGAGTCTGTCTATCATTCTTTCTGCTATTTACTTATCCATTTCTAACTAAGCCACAAAAGAAAATATTAAAGTGTGCTACTAATATTCCGTTTTATATATTTTTCTTACGATGGATTAACTTCTAAGCAATACTCACACTTTTGTGCGAGGTCTCACTTTAAACGACAAGGCATTTTAACGGACAGTGATATTATCTGTTGGGTCGTCTATTTTCTGTTACTTAACTTGAGAACACCAACTTTACAACCAAAATTCACAGAAAAACTTGCCATTTATTCATGATTTTCAGGCAGGATCACAAAAGGGCGACTGTGATGCGGAGAAAGCACACCACCTACTATCTGACCATCATGCCATTTAAAATGCCCTCACTCGACAAAACCAGAAACTGACTGCTGCAATGTGGTCTCACTTTGAAGCGTCTGTCAAAGGAATTACCAGGTCAATGCTTACTGACAGCATATGCAATGTCAATACTTTCTCTGCCTGAGGACCTGGGGACTCTCTCTCTCTCTCTCTCTCTCTCTCTCCTTGTCAGGTCACACAGTCAGCAGTGTCATTGACAGTAACCTGGCTGTCAAGAAAGACTGGTCATGTTGAAACGGGGAAGGAAGAGAGAGAGAGAGAGAGAGAGAGAGAGAGAGAGAGAGAGAGAGAGAGAGAGAGAGAGAGAGAGAGAACTTTAAAAGCAATATGAGGATGAATATGAATGAACGATCTTTGATTTCTAGGCCACAAAGCCAGGCACTTTTGGCCATTCAGAGTTTAAGACATTGAAAAGAGTGAGTTGGGGATCCAGAAAATAAATGAGACGAAGAACGAGGCTCGAAGGGTGGAACTGGGAGAAGCCCCGAGAGTTGCACAAAGAAAGAACAGTTAAAGAGAGGCTGTAGAGCAAGACGGTAGGAAGAAACCAGGAATGGGGGTGTAATAAAAGGCTAAAATTGGGAGAAGATAGCGGCCGAAGGGACGAAGTAGCGGATGTAGGCTAGGCCTAGTCATCCCTGAGTAATGTGTGAGGTGCGCTGATGACAGTACCCCTCTATGGGGGAGGGGGGGATATGAATACGAAAGAAGCAGCCACCTTATAAAAAGATGAATATGCAACGAGAGAGAGAGAGAGAGAGAGAGAGAGAGAGAGAATCTTGTTCTCCTGCCATACTGACCATATGGTCTAGAGGGGTGGCGCTGCAGGGGTTGGGGGGGGGGGGAGCAAAAGAAAAATAGCGTAGCTGACTCTTTATTCATGAGAGAAAGGGACGAATTTCTTAAACTGGACGCTCACAATGAAACCTCTACCTCAAGGGGCTCTTATAAAAAAGAAAAAAGACTATGATATTTTCCAATAGTTTCTGTGTACCTGAGCTAAAGTATTTTGGCCTTATTCCGCATACTCTCACAGATGGGTCAGATTCCTTAGGTTACAGCTAGGTCATGCTCATACTATCACAACTGGGTCATATTCCTCATATTGTTATAGCCGGGTCACATTCCTCATACGGTTAGAGAAACTTCGTTTTTCGCTCAAAACCTACTTAAAAACGGACACATAACGCCACGGAAACTTGGCATATTTCGGAAACTATTTTAACCAGGAGAAAGTTAGTAGAGACAAAAAAAATTGGACAAAGGGAAATTTTAAATGAATACCACGAAATAACGTTTTTATTCAGTCTCAGCTTAGCGTTCACGACAAAAATTGGGTCTCTAGAACGAATAGGCCTAGGTAGCCTATGATG
Organism: Macrobrachium rosenbergii; assembly: GCF_040412425.1. Lineage (NCBI taxonomy): Eukaryota > Metazoa > Arthropoda > Malacostraca > Decapoda > Palaemonidae > Macrobrachium > Macrobrachium rosenbergii. The sequence continues at coordinate 36,619,846 of NC_089764.1, forward strand.
GTAAGCTGCAAGTAAAACCAAAATGACATTAGTTACGTTGCCAAACTTCTTCCTGACTTATAATAATACGACCAAGGAGTTTTTTTTCATCGCATTGCGTCATTTATTTTCATCAGTGAGTCTCGGCTAGATCTTGTGCATTTGTATAATTCATTCAGTTTATTAAAAACTAAATCATCCTTATCATATCGTGTTATGAAAACAGTTTAATATATATTAAATCTTCATTTACCGCAGCTTTTTTTTTCTACTATAAATCATCCTTTACTCGTCACCAAATCTGAGTTCTTTCGCTCATTTCACATCTTCAGTGTCAGAAAGGCAAAATGTTTACCCTTTTTGACCAATTTAAGGAAGATTTGGCAGCGTTTTGGCCACATTACAGTACATCCCAACTTAGGTCAAGGGTTTATGAATCAAATCTGGGAATTTTAGCGCAAACACCGAAAACTTTGGCTTTACTATATCTGAGCACATTAATAATCAAGTGAAACAAAAATGGAAAAATCTACACTTACACTTAAAGTATAAACGGTTAACCAAAGTTGGTTAACAAAACAAAACATTTCTCTCGCTGTCCGACCCACGCCAAGGGTGTGTCAGACCTAGAGGCCATCTATGTTCCTGAGTAACCCTCAATGTTCAGAATTTTACATCACTGCCGTAACTACACCAGCAATTCATACTATCCACAACCACCCCATAATCTCTATGGGAATTTACCTGACCTTGAGAACAAAGCAACCCGGCCCTTAAAAAGACGAGACACTTTCCCGGGAATGTAACAACCGATCACGCACACACCCAAGACGAGTTTTCAGGAAAGGCGAGACCATTTCACGCCAACGTGAGTTTTGCTCGTTGTGGCGCGAATAAGCTCGCCACCTCCCTTGGGTTTCACACGGTCATTACTTGAGCGGCGTTGACTGCCATTACCATTCCTCTCTAATGGGGGCCAGAAGCGCTCCCTAGCGACGCCATTCTGAGAAAGAATTCCTCGACAACTGTATGGTTCTGGTGGGAAACTGCCAATAGTGCAGCAGATAAAATAGTTTTTTCACAAATACTTCAGTTAATGGCGCAAGCATGAAATTTGGTACCTATCTCCTCCATAGGCCACTTTTTGAAAATTACTGGGTGTCCACTCAAAATTCCAAAATGGCAGCCAAAAACCTTAAATAATGTAGTTGCGTCTCAGGATTCAGCAGGCATGGAAAAATGTCTTCCTGTTCAATATAATAGTTTGCAGGTCTATGTATAACTTAGGAGGTGGTTTTATCTTTAGTTTAAAAGACAATGCCAGCGCACAAACATGGCGCACTGGTGACTTCACTGCTGTGTAACTAAGCATGGGGTTCAGTGTCAGCTAATCTTGCTTAACTTACGCTGTACCTGGCTTTGCTTTAGTGTAGTTTAAAAGTTTAGTGTCCCAAATGCTGTCTAATATCCCCATATCAATTAGCTGGTAGAAAGTACACATATAGCTGGTAGATCTAGTTAGACAGTCTCGCCTGAATTGACAGAAGGTGCCAGCGCAGGAGAGCCAAGCCAAGGGTAAGTGGGGCTTTACGTGGCTTGTTCATGTACTTACCTGGATGGTGTACAGATCACACGGGACTTAAATGGCACAAGATGGATGATCGGGCAAAAGGAAGATCGACTGGAGCAAATGTTGTCTTTGCCAGGAAGGCAAGAAAAGTGACGGTCTAACGTCACCCTTGGCCTCTGTACATCATAATCCTGGACATGATGGGTGCGTAATGATTTCAACCAATGTGTCACTGTTCCAGGATACTGGTGAAATGCCGTTTAATTTTGACCCAACAAGGCTGGATGAAGGCAGTGGCATAGAGGCAACACTGCGACAAAGCATGGCAAAATACCACAAGAGCTGTAGGGTCATATTTAATAATGCAAAACTTGATCGCGCAAGAAAGTGACAATCTACAGTTGAAGGCAGTGAACCACAGGAAAAGCGCGCAAAACAGCATTGAATGAGTCATGACAATGAAGCATGCATTTTTTTGTGAAAATGTGGCACCTGTATCAGATTTTCGACAAGTAATGACCATGAATCTCAACAGGAGACTAGATGGGTACGCTCACACACTTAATGATGGTAAATTATTGACAAAACTAGGTGCAGGTGATGCAACTGCACAAGAGCTGAAATAACATCTTGTCTGTCTCACTGGCCTTCACAATACGGAGAGGTCCCATCTTAGAAATCTAGAGAAACAATGTCACAGTGAAGAACCAGATGTATATATCCACTGGTTCTATCAGAGCTGGTTAATTATATCATTGAAACCAGCTTGAGTTTTGATGGTCCTGCCATATTTCCAGACATATCCATATTATACCAGCAGCACCTGAAACAACTGGGCATTGCATCACCCACTGTAAATTCAACAAGACTAAAGGACAAAATTGTTAGCAGAAATCATCCAGATTTAAAAGCACACAAGAAAGAAAGAAGTGTGCTACTTGCCTTGCAGAAAGATGTAGCTTTAGCCCTATCTCAGATAAAATTGTGATTGCTAAAGCAGCAAAGATACTGAGGAAGCATATTCTGGATCATTAGTCCAGGTTTGATGGCACCCTTGGTGAAGGATGCATCAATGATGCCATACCTCAAAGACTGCTCCAGTTCACTAGCATGGTTGAACATGGAGCACACGTAGGCTAAAGTCACAGCTAAGGTTTGGCTCGTCAAAGCCAGACCTGGCTATTGCTCAGCTCCTGCAGCACAACTGCTTCTCAAAACAGAAGGAAGGAACAAGTGTACATCGACACTCAAATGCTACAGGCTTGGGCTAAATGCACCGCTTTGTGTAGTTGCATGCACAGTTTTGTGTAGCTGCAAATGTGAAATGTAATCAATGTTGCAAATGATGCTTCAGATACATCTGAATCAGAATTTCGTCACACTAAAGGGTGACACCATGCATCTTTAAAGCCTTGCGTTCATTTCAGTGCTCGAACATTGATAGGATACTTTGTTATCATACTCCATTATAGTCTTGTGCTTGTATACTTTTCAGTAGCATTATGGGGTCCCTTTCCAAGATGTAATATTGATAATAGCCCAACAGAAATGATGGAAACAGATTCTCTGGCCTCATACTTGTAGGCATAGATAAAGATTTCATGTCTCTTTCTTAGTTGCAGAGTTATCAAGCAAAATGCTTCATGGTGGCCATTTTGTACCCCTTCTTTATCACAATGGTAAATATAGTAGTAGAAGCTCTGGTGATATCTTCAATTAACTCTTCTACCCAGGAAGACATTACCTGAATAATGGTTGATGTACTTCTTTCAACAATGATTTACTTATACTTCTTTCAACAATGATTTACTTAAAGTGTCAGAAACCGAAGTAACTAGCGGCCATCTTGAAAAGTGGCGGCCATATTGAAATTTTGCATGGACACCCAGATTTTTCAAAAGAGGGGTTAAAATGAGCACTAGTGCCAAATTTCATGCTTGCATCACAAACTGAAGTATTTTTCTACTCATCTGCTGCACTAAAAGAACAAACAAAGTTCCAGGAGCAACAAATGTGCATTACAGCTCACCAATTAAGAGAGAATGGAAAGAATGTGAGGCCGACTGGTATGAAAAAGTTCGTGATAACTGATGCAGCTTAAATCTTATTACCCGACAGTAACATGCACCGTGAAAGATTCAGTTAATAAAAACACACCCTTCTGGTTTGTTAGTATATCTTTGGGGATAAGGTTGCTAGACTCAGGTCATCTCTTTGACCCTTAAATGCTGGTACAAAAACACACATTTCTATATTCGAGTGTTTGCGCGTAAAAAACCTAAGATGAAGTTCCCTTGGGAAACAAAACAAGGTAATCGTGCGCACTCTTGCTTCGTCCCTCTACCCAGTCTGAATTCAGCATGGATTTCACAGCGGTCCTTAGTCCAACCACAATCGCTGACCCATGAACATGGCTGATGTCAAATCGAGCTCAACATGTGTGCGCACTCAGTGACTGTAAAAAGTATACCTTAGTTTAAAGTATAAACAGACCACTGAGCTGATTAACAGCTCTCCTAGGGCTGGCCGGAAGGATTAGATTTATTTTTCGTGGCTAAGAACCAGTTGGTTACCTAGCAACGGGACCTACGGCTTACTGTGGAATCCGAACGACATTATAGCGAGAATTTGATTTCTATCACCTGAAATAAATTCCTTTAATTCTTCATTGGCCGGTCGGAGAATCGAATGCGGGCCCAGCAGAGCGCTAGCCAAGAACAGGAACCAACTCGTCCAATGAGGAACTATACAGATTGAGAGGAAGCTATTAATAATACTGGTGGTTTGCGAATCTACTTCACCTAAGGCGTAGATGAAATATAAGAATCTAATTTTGTTCCAAGATTAAGAAATAACACACGATGCCTTTATGTCAAAATATTTTAGTATTTCGCGTCGAGTGTCACTTTTTGCCGATTTCTAATTGCTCTTCCTTCCAACAAATTAACTTCCACAATGATCCCTCTGACCGAACCCAAATCATGATAATGAAGGAAAACATTGAGAGCGACTATTATACTACTGGGACTCCACCACCCAAATATGAATGAGAGGAGGAGGAGGAGGAGGAGGAGGAGGAGGAGGAGGAGGAGGAGGAGGAGGAGGAGGAGGAGGAGGAGGAGGAGGAGGCGGGATGGGAGAGAGGGCTTAAAGAACTTAACTACTGATCTCCAGTAATCAATACAACAACTGCGAGAATACTTCGCAACAGCTGGTAATAAAACATCAACTGCTAGGATTCGTATGGTCTAACCCCGTGTTGAGAGAGAGAGAGAGAGAGAGAGAGAGAGAGAGAGAGAGAGTCGGTCTTTCTCAAAAGAACCCACCTGGTGATAGTCGATTACTCGCCTCATGAAGACCCGATGCGATGTACCCAGATGGACTGACCTCCCACACCGAATTGTGAGGAAGTCAGGACGAAAAACAAAAATTCTGCGTGAGGCACTTGGTCAAAACATCCACTCCGCAGACACATACAATAATAATAAAAATAATAACCAAAGTATGGTTGCATCAAATTCCGTAGTTCAACAACCTAGGCCTATATACATATCCAGCGTAGATTACAAGGAACAGAAGTCTCTAGCAATTTTCTTAAAAATGGATTAGACGCTACTTGACCCAAATCTTCAATTTTCTAAGTGTTAAGACCCAACCTTGCGTCTCATTAAGGCAACACCCCACAAGCAAAAGACGAAAACTCTCGAAATCTCTGGTCCCTATTTAGACAAAAGAAGGTCTCGAAAGCGAGCTTACAACAACGTGACTCACATAGCTGAAAACGCCAACCCAACAGAACGTCGATCTGCTGATCGGATTCTGTTCAAAGGAGAACAACGGATCTCTTGATCCATCCCGATACAAAGCCTCCTAGGGAGGTGGATGGGGGAGGAAGTGGGAGATGTCCAACGAGGAAGGGTTGAGTTGTAAATCCACGGTCTAGACTCAGGGTCTCTAGACCTAGATCGTGTGTAAATCATACCCGCTACACATCTTTCGGGCACGACTTGTCTTCACTACTACCACCCTCCCAACTTCAAGCTTTCACCGACAGGTCCGCTTCTCTTCAGAACACTACCGTAACCATGGAAACGGATACCTTAGTGAGCACAAGCCCGCGTTGTCTCAGCACTCCGGAGTGATCTAACAACAGAATTCAGAGATCATCCGCCAAAATAAGTTATACTGTTGTTGTTACTCCTTGCCACTGAAATAATATCACGTGATCAACTAGAACAGATTTATGGTAAAAAAAAAATTCGACCTCACAATGCTTTATTCCTGATGTTTTTATATTTTTCCTTAAAACAGCAGTTATTTTCCTCTCGTCATCACCAAAAGTCTTTTTTTTTTCCTTTCTTATCAGAGGCAAAAACACTTTATCTCGACCATCTTTAACACGGCACCTGGCAACGTCGTTCACGACATTACGTGTTCGATGCTCAAAATTCTCTCTCTCTCTCTCTCTCTCTCTTTCTCTCTCTCTCTCTCTCTCTCTCTCTCTCTCTCTCTCTCTCTCTCTCTCTCTCTCTCTCTCCTAAAGCTTCTGAGTTCCTCGAGACACTGAACAGTAGACAATAACCACGTGGTTACGAATGGCAAAGCGCCAAAAACTACTTATGTTCCCACAACTCTGCCATTCCAGAATTGCTGTTTAGCTCCATACAAAACGAATAATCACATATATATATGGCAATCGTAGTTATGGGTAATATTATGTCCCTTTCAAACATCTTCAAATCTCATTAGATGCGTTTCACGTGTTCAAAAGCCCCGAGAGCCGAAAAAGAATTACCGAAAGGACCCACAGAGAGCACACGACTTCCAACATCACTGCAAACTTTTGTCTAGGCAAAAAATTCCTTCTGTCATTGTGACCTTGATCTCATTCAGGTGGCAGGTGGGCGAGGTAAAAATGTCTGGACTGGTGCTGAAACAACAGTAATTTTAAATTTTAAACACGGTATCGCGAATCCAAACAGTTTCCAGCATACAGTGAAAACCGTGTCCTTGAATTAAACGAGTGACCTTCAGTCAAGGTCAAATTATGCCAGAATTGATGAAGAGGCAGCATTCCAAACTTTGACAATAAGACTATGAAAGCAAGGAAATTTACTTGAAAAACCTGTATTTTTTCAGGTAAATTTCCTTGCTTTCATTCGATTTTTTCGTCTAAATGAAATGCGCGTGCGACCTGATGCTGGCAACGCAGGTCAGATTTAAACAGTACCAAGAATAAAAGCAAATTCATCACCGAAAATACATAATTTTCAGACTCTGATTAGGCCTACTTGATAGTACCAGCCATAGCAAATTCATGAAATAAACGGATGCACATTAAGCAAGACAGAGCAAAATATTCATTAAAATAAAATGTTATCAGCCACCAAATGCTTTTATTGATGCAAATGAATGTTTCTACAAAAGTGTAGAGAAAATTTGCACAGCCTACTAACATTTTTATTAGTGCAAAAAATTGCATCCTGACCTGACCGAAATTTCTTATCTCTTTCTAGAATACATAAACCGAAGACGGTAATACAAAAAAATCTTTTACTAGTGGTTTCCTTGTAAAAATAGCCTGCAATATTCAACTTAGCCCCAGCCCGGGGGGAAAAGGTGCCGGTCCCAAACCCGGATTAATAGGGAGAAGAAAAATAGCAACTGGAGAGCAAAAGTGGCTTTTGCAACACGACGAACTCTCGTGTTCATAATCAACATTCGGTAAATGTCTGACTTTCGTTTAACGCAGAACAATTCTTGGATTATAGATCATTCTCCTCATGAAAGGCTGCTCACTGAGCAAGACCGTGCGTGGGCGATGTCTCCACCAACAATGACTCAGTTGATGACATTTCATAAACGCAAAATCTGAGGCTAATTCTCTTCGTTTCCAGTTCTTAGTTACATAGCTTGTTTCCTATGCTACCCCCATACTTAATCTCTTATCGCCATTTCTTTAATATCACATAACGGTGTTTCAATGATTTTTTACTGGATGCGGAGTCTGATCAGTGAAACAAACATTTTAAATAGATATAACAAAAGCTGTGAGTAGAACCATTCTTCATACTGACTTAAGGAAGCAACAATAAAGAGATGAGAAAGAAAGAAATAAACAAAGCATGAAAGCAGAGAAAAGGTTCTCTTTTAAGAATCTATTGTGATTAATAAAAACAAACACAAAATATAAGCTATGGGGACGGTAATAGAGAAAAGGTAATTGTGTGTGTGTGTGTGTGTGTGTGTGTGTGTGTGTGTGTGAGAGAGAGAGAGAGAGAGAGAGAGAGAGAGAGAGAGAGAGAGAGAGAGAGAGAGAGAGATCCGTCAATCTACTTTCTAAAAATAATGCCACGAAGGATAGTTACAAAAAATTGTGTTAAATAGTCGAAAGGGTAAATGTGACAATAGTTTATGGAAAGGAAAGGAAGGCTGGATGTAGCCTATACAAAACATCCAAAAGATCAAGACAAGCAAAGATGATAATGAAAATATGAGTAAAAAATCAAAAATAATTATGACCCAATCCTAATGGTACATTGTTAACGGAAGACCCAGTCAGGATACAATTATTAATAGACAAAAAAGGTAAAAAATATGTAGCCCTATATGAGCAAACAACAACTGGTAAATAAAGAGGAGGGACTCTAGATCACAGCCTCCCTTAACTTAGGAACATCAATATCTATGTCATCAGGAAGACTGTTCCACAGTTTCTCCGTCAAGGGAATGAATGATGTCTGGTACTGGCCACTGAGAACAAACAGTACACGAGATCATTCCCAGGCAGTCAGTCAGTGGAGCAGGAAAAACAAATTAATAATAAATAACTAACAGTACCATCCACGGGTTGCTGATCTCTTCAGAATACATACTGGCAGGTGCTCTGTTACCACCACATGATAGAACACTGAAACAGTACATATAAAAAGGGCGCCACAAGGTGCCTTCCAGATAAAGAAATGATTTAGGGAACAATTATGTTGATGGACTTCTATTCTGTACTGTCCAGTTTTGAAAGCAACTCTAAAACTGGACCGATGAGATCACACGGTTACTGAGTAAACACTCGAGAGGTCAAAAAATGTATGTTTTTATTAAATTCGCTTCTCTGAACCAAAGGATTTTCCAAGAAAAGCTATAAAATTATCCAAACATCCAAAAGCACTTCTAGTAGTAATATACACATAAATAGCCTACGCACAGACACATTAAATAACCAAATGTGCAAATTACAATTATATATATATATAATATATATATATATATATATATATATTATATATATATATATATATATATATATAAACGATACTAAATTATATATAAACAAACGACACTAAAAAAAGAACAAAAGAAACACGAAAAAAAACATGACAGAAAAGTCAAGCAGTCACTAAGACTACGGGATTAAATACATCAAACCATAAAATTAGATCACTCAACTGTAAAGAATAACTTAAGTAGCAGCAAATCTTTAGAGAATAAGTGCAAAATATTTAAGAAATAAACGTGAGGCTGGGCCACAACAAACACGGGGTCTTTCGTCTTGTTTTCGTATCAAAACCTTCTATGTAGTTCACCCATGGGCCGGCGACCTTGACTCTGATATAGAAAGAGTAGCTAACTCTGGTCCGAGCTCGGCAGGACATTATAAAAGAGTTGCTTTGTTGAGGTTAACTGCGTAATTATCTCCCAGTGAAAATATCCCTCTCACAAGACGTCTATGTTGAGGCCCTATGTTGCCCTTCTAGAGGACCACGTTGACTGGCGTATCACACCGAAAGACTGGGGATATCGAGACATAAACTAAGACTATGTATAACGCTGACTGAGAAACAGTATCGTGGTTACCATGGTTTAGGCGTAGACTTCAATACTGCATAATACTATACGTACCGAGGTAAAACGTTTACAGACTCTAAAGGCCATTGACTTTCAAACGAACGACTGTCCACCAACTGAATATTCTGACATATCTTGAATATGATGCTAAACGACTGAATAAATCTGTACATATTACTAAGAATGGGTAGAATGCCTAAGTTTGCAGTGAAAACTGTACTCTCCAGGGTGTCTAAAAGTCCTACAAACAAACGGGCAAACAAAAATAATTAAATAAAAAAAAAGCCTGATGCACCACTTGTGGTAACGGATAAAACACCACAATAACAACCCAACTGAAATCATCACTCAGTGGCTGACTGTGAGTATCGTTTTACAAATAAAAACAGCCACACATGGCGCGCGCGCGCACGCACGCACACACACACACACACACAGAGAGAGAGAGAGAGAGAGAGAGAGAGAGAGAGAGAGAAGGGGCGAGGGGTTGGCCGCTCCTTCTCCGTGAGAGTGAAGTCATTCCTCAAAATATGAACGACCAAAAGTTGATCCGTCCACAGTAAATGTTGACACGTATACGGCCAATGGTGTCTTCCCAAAAGGGGAAAATCCTATACCCTGGCTGCAAAAGGTTGAGACTCGAAGGTGATTAGCGGTGCTGCCATATCTCCTCAAACCCGTGCAAACTTTTCATGAAAAAGGGTAATGATTTAGTAGATTTGCCATTTATTTTGGGCCGCGCTGCCATTTCCTCGTGTGTGGATGATTAACCGAAGTGACCGCTGGTCAAAGTAACTAGAGGATTGCCTGTCAACTCCCTCTATTCGTCAGTAAAAAAGTAAAGCAAAAGATATTAAAAAAAAATTATACTTGGACCTTGCTGTGCATTTTTCATTTTGCCTAATACAAAAATAATTAATTAAATATATGTATATAATATATATATATATATATATATATATATATATATATATATATATATATATATATATATATATATATGCCTATATACATACGTAGAATCTACTGGTCACTTTTACCGGATACATATGTAGGCCTAATTGTAATGGCCACAAGTTAAGAAGAGGGCATTGTGGCTATTACAATTACACACACACACATATATAATACCTTTTATACATTTTATGTATATAAGTACATACGTTAACATATAGGCCTATGCATGCATACACATCCAATACATTAGCCTACTTAAAAACGAAGTAGCTTGTAAGTAAAAACAAACAGCTGGGCTGTACTCTCGGATATGTTCATTCTCAAGATTAACCTTATCCTCGAGGTTAATCCTGAAAGTGTACCTTTTTGGATTAGGATTAAATACCTCCTTTCGGCAAAATGGTTAACGTGTCAACGCAGCTAACAACAGGAAAGTCTCTTTCTTTTATCCGCTTTCGGCTAGACACATTAATCCAATATCTGCAATAAAACCTTCCGTATTTTCTCGTGCCATGAACATGGCTCTAGTTATGAATAAATAAATAAAAAAAGAGGCAGAAAACGTATCTACAAACGCGGAATTCGTAATGACACATTTTCGCGTGAATTATCAAAGCACCCTAGCAAGACATAAGACGTTTTGGTACTACAAACAATTCCAATTAAAAACTATTGGTAGTCGCTCACAAAAGCGAGACTGCCTTTCGCTGCGAACAAAAATCCAGGAAGTCGAATGCCTCCGCAACGACAAAAATACGACCAAGCACAACATTCAACTACGACAACGAGGATTATAATCGGCCAAGACAAGAAATAAACTTTGTTTATTTAATAGCCAGAAGCCTAATTGCAAACACGCTTTGACCAATGAAACGGATACTCTCAATAACTCTCGAGAAAGACCGTATTAAAAACGGTGAAGAGATAAAGTTAAAGGACGCGTGGTATGTCTTCAAGTGGCTATGAGAGATTGTTGCTGTGTCCTAAGAAGGTCCTTTTGTGCACGTTTACACCCAGGCGATAAGGGCTCGGGGTTAAAAGGACACACTTGTTCTGAGAGAGAGAGAGAGAGAGAGAGAGAGAGAGAGAGAGAGAGAGAGAGAGAGCAAAATACAATAATGAATTTTTGAAAAAGCAGTAACAGTCATACATATATATAAACAAGACCCTTCCAAAATAACCAGGCCACTTGAATTACGTAAACAGTAGTGTTTTTCTACTTTTTTTTTTTTTGTTTACCAATATACGTTTATTACACTAGATGGACTCACTTCAGGAAGACCCCCTTCCCGCATTGCAGCCATAATCTCGCCATGATGTTAGAATAAGGATCTCTTCAAAAGCTCCCCTATTTTTGCAGGGTAATTCGACTCGACTTGAGAGAGGTGCCTTTGGTTGTAGATCATTCTTTGTTACAAGTATCCCCAGATTCCCTTCAGTCCCGTTGGCATCACACAACAAAGGCGTTTGTAAAGGAATACAACAGTACCGGCAACAGCTTACAGAGAGGTGTTGTTTTCTATTTACAACCAATCACAAGAGATTGCCTGTCCATCGAAATGAAAGCGTAAAACGAGAATTCGATTCAAGGATTTCTTCAGCCAAATAATCTCCCTACTCTTCAATGAAAAAGCTTCATTCTTTAATTCATCAGGGTTATTCATTAGACTCCCGAGTTAGCACAATCACCAATGAATGAAGCAAGTCTCGTGTCCTATTCAATGTGATGGTGCCAGTATGCGCTTAATGGGTCTATAACCATAAAACTCCCGTTTACACACAGAAAGGGTAACTCACTTAACTCAAATTTGTTTTGCAATTCAAGATACTTTTCAAACAGTCTCTAAGGGGTGGTAGATTTTCGCGAGGCTACATAGGCCTAACGAGAGTGGAAACGTGTTTTGAGGTCATAAACATAAAATGTTAACGACTTGTTTTTGTACTTTTACCTCAGTGCAAAATAAGTATGGAATACCATCACACAATATATATATATATATATATATATATATATATATAATATATAATATATATATATATATATATATATATATATATATATATATATATATATATATATATATATATAGAGAGAGAGAGAGAGAGAGAGAGAGAGAGAGAGAGAGAGAGAGAGAGAGAGAGAGAGAGAGCCTGTGTTTGCTTTACTCTAAATCTTCAATGACATCGTCCCTTATAAAGGTTCACAACATGAAAAGTAAAGCGCCAACGTACATCTTTTGTGTCGATGAATTGATGTCTGAGAATGACCTACGTATTTCCTTTCGCAACCTTCAGGAGCGAAGCTTTCTCCTCCTGGAGGAATCGAACAACCTGTTCTGCATGAATGATCTCTGGTTTATAATGCAGCGATTCTGATTTCAAAGCGACAAAGCCTACTTCTCCTCATTGATTTGTTCAGCTGGTTTATTTTTTCTCGGTTTAACTCACATTTACTTATCATATTAACTTCAGCTATACTTTTACAACCTGACTTTTACGTGAAAGCTTACTTCAAGCTTAGCTGTTTATTATCCTCTCTTAATAGACTCTTTCCAAGCTGCTAGACACCACATCTGACACTTCAAAATCGAGATTCGATCTTCCATTACTCTTAATATTTTATAGTCACTATTACAAAATCTCCTCCCTCTTCTGTGTCAGTTATCGATGAACAGTACATATTTACCACAGCAACCTCTTAAGTAATTTCTTTCTCTCTAACTAGACTGCTCTATTTATCAGTATTCTTGCTAGCTATTCCGTTTTATCCTGGCCTTTAGCCTACCTAGGCAATGACTTCTAATCAAAGGATATCAAACATTATTAGGTCTTTCTACCCTGACCAGGAATCGAACCCGAAACTGAAAAACCCAATAAATGTAATGAGGGGAAGCGAGAAAGGTATGAATTTCTGAAGAAAAGCTTGGCTTTTTAAACGACCGCTGGCATGCACGCTTGTCTCAACACCAGAGTCCGCGGTTGCTTGCCTTCTAAGCTTCCTGAAGGAGCCCACAAAAATCTCCTGCAAATGGCTAGAGGCGCCGGTAGGATGTTTATTGGTCAACATTATAGGCCTATGGTTTCACCAAGGTCCATTTCACTACCATATTCAAAGAATACCTGTTGCAATCAGGAAGTGTGTACGGATAAGCCTGGACGATACTGGTTCCTTTTTCATTTTGTTTCCAGACAAAAGGGAGGGGGGGGGAGAGGAAAGGGGTTTTCACGAGACTATAGTGTGTGTGTAACAGAGTATATACCTGAATATTTATTATAGAAAAAGGGCCTCGCTTATACTTTCATTAGGCCTATTACACTCAATTCACCTGTCCTTTCACGCCACGCAAGAGACAAGACTGACATTATATGATGAATGATTTCACACCTGGTGGATGATAATTACCTCGCAGAGGCCATCCCATCTCTCATATTACAGTCATTCTAATGGTATACGGTTTGACGAACCACTGACCGAATGCTCACGTCTGTTACTTTCAATGAAAATGAACAATGAATATTGACTGTGTTACAAAATCAACGAGAAAACGTGGCCGGATCGCTGACAATGCTTCGATTTGTTAATGATTTGCCAATCAGGATTTGTTTTCATGCTTTAAGCCAAACTCTCCAGTATTTATTAACGTGCAAAAACACAACAAAAATCCCAGCATCGTCAAAACTCGCATATACACGTGGAAACAATGAATAAAAAATGGTTCTCAATATAACTCGCTCTTTATCTAGTGTTTAGCTACGTAACCTTGGTAAAGGTCACCGACACCAATTGTCATTACTGCAAAAGAATTACGTGTAACTCTCCGCCACTGACATTTCATATTACACGACAGTCAATTTAACCGAATGCTGCTGCCTTTAGAAAAAAAAAACAGGTTATAGATAAACCATATTCCTCGCCTTATAGTTATGTAATTAAATAACCATTCTTTCTCTTTACAATGCTGATATATTTCGACATGCCTAAGATATAACGATAAAAATCTCTCTGTCAAGGAATATTTAAAACAACAAAATGACTTGGCACTTCGCTTTTGTAATGAATAACAAGGGTATTGCTGCATGCCACTTGGCAATTCAAAACGCCCTCTTACTGTACCTCCGTTCATATTCTCTTTCTTCCATCTGTTCACCATCGCCTAACAATTGATTCATAGTGCGAGGTTTTCCTATTGTTACTCCTTTCAAACTTTTACTGTCAATGTCCGTTTCAACGCTGAATGTCCTTAGTGGCCCCAGTGGTTGGCATGTATGCCTAAAATCTATAAATCAATCAATTCAAAACGTAATTTCTATGGGACCAACTTGACACGAGATTAAAGTCAATATTCTGTAGTAGAATACAGGAGCTATATATAGGATTTAAACCTGGAAAACCAATACGTTTCTACTATAGAATTTTTTTTTCTAAAACTTAGCTGGGGAAGAAATAACAAAGCAAGCCTCTTTGCATTAAACGTAAGTAATCAGGAAAAATTAAAATATACCGCTACCTTATTAGGTAATTCATCAACATTGTGTAAAAAAGTTCTGTAACCTTTGACCACTGTATCAAAAAAACATAGACACACCCATCGAGACTTAAAATGTTTCAATTCCCAACAAAATTACTTGACTTGACTCGGTTGTGAGGGAACTAATTTCGAGTAGGAAATCTCAGGAGTGACATTTCCGTAGAGTTACTCACAGAATTTCGCTGATGTTAACTCGAGACCAAACTGAAATGGGGCAAGACTAAGAGAATGACTAAAGGTTACTTGATATTAATAGAAAGTTGGGCGACTGCAAGAAAAAAACATTTTTTAATCCAATGTACTGCTTTCCTTCAAGTCATCTGGTGGCTGTCCCCAGGGATATTTAATTTAACTTCAAAAACCTGAACTTATATCTTGAAACACACATCCATAAAACACAAGATTATAATCGTATAATTCTTCAAATGTACCGTAGCAGTACAATCCGATATCATTGTAATGTGGTTTGAATAATTAATGTAACTCTCAACAATCAGAACTTTATAATGGATTCCTAAAAAAAAACCCTGAACGGTTCTTTCAATATTTTACTTTATTTTTCTGATGAATTTTTAGAGGCCTAGGTTATGTTCTATCACAGCAGACGGGTGCCGTAGAATAAATCAAAACAATAGGTGAAAATTTAACGGAATGTTAATACACACATTATATACTATATATATACTGTATATTTAAAAAAACCATACGAAGATGACATAAAGGACAGGAATCTGCCCCACTCATAAAAAACAGTCATCAAGATAGGCAGAAAGGAAGTTAGAAATTACAGGCCCGTCATCCAACTTCGGACACAGCCTAAGGTACCCTCCAATCCAAAAATCCTCCTCCTCCTCCTCCACCACCAGCCTCCCCTTCTTCTGGCTCCCCCACCTATCCCTGAATCCCTCCCCCTCCCCACCCCAAACAAAACACCCCAACCTTCTCCAACTGCCTTGTGGCCTGGTCCCTTAAAACTGTAAACATTCAAAACGCGAAGGGGTACTTTGTTCCTTAGTTTCTTCGCTCTGATGACATCCACGTTTCATTTCATTTTTGAATGACGTTGGTTTTAATGATTCACCGCCACCCCCAAAAACAGTTTTGATCAGAATGAGTACTGGCGACTTATGAAGATAAGATACACGGGCAAAATGAAAACAGCAAAATAAGAAAAACAAAAAGACGTGACAACTGACTCACCTCACCAAAGCAAAAGGCATGTTTTTAAACGAGACGACTCCATCGAGTTCGGATGAGTCTGAATGGCACGACAATTAACACAGTGGTAACAATAATATGTTAACAGAAGCACAACTACGCTGATTTCAACTGTGACATGTTAAAAAGACACGCTTTCGCAAACTGTTTGCGGAATCACCGTCACTTCTCGTAATGATGTAAGCACCCACACTATTTATTTTACATACAGCTTGGCGCACTGAACACACAACATCCCATTCCCACCACGCACCAACAGCAGAGTAAGCACCAACAGCGACCCGACGTACACCACCTGCGCAACAAACCTAAGACGACTCTAACAAACTGCCGTGGGCCCAAGTCCTGGTGTAGTGGTCGACGTACCCTCCACATCTTAGCTCCGCCCAATTTTTACCCTCCTTCCCCCTCCGTCGGCACCTTCCCTCACTCTCCCCTCCGCCTCTATACCTCCTCCCACCTCGCTCGCTTACTCCCTTCCTCCCAAAACGCTACGGCTCTCTCTCTCTCTCTCTCTCTCTCTCATCCTAATCTCGAACACCCATCCCTCCCTCCCAACTTCCCCCACCCTCCAGTCATTACTACGGTCTTCCATTCCTGCTCCCCGTCCCACCAACACCCCCAGCCCCTCGCAGCCATCAGAAACATTGCCCCAGGTCTCCTTTGCTATGAGTCAGAGCAGCCTTGAGGGATCAAACTCCCCAGAAGGGCGTCGGGATCACACTCCCAGGCGAAGGAGATTAGAAGGTCTTTCCTCCGGGAACAAGGACCCTGTATTCGAGTCCCGGGCAACGTCTTCGTTGTAAAATGTTCATAACGGACGCGAAAAATACCTGACATGAGTTCCCTGAATTAACAAAGCGGCAAAATAGCCGAATTCTACGTGTGGTAGACGTCAGCGCTGCTGCAATGTTGCTTGGATTCACGTTTGCACCTCCGCAGAGATAATCTTGATTTTCTCACTGCAAAACTGCACAAAGCGGGTCAAACTTCATTACTTAACAGTCGTAGTTCGGAAAATGAATGACGTGAGGCCTAGCTATAGGACAGGCGCAGGAATACATAACACCATCGATCATAGGACGTGTAATTTCCGCACCTGAGCGGTAATTATATGCAAATGAGAGAGTTCAGGAGAGTTCAAAAGAACATCTTGAACAGGATATGCAAGGTAACCGACATGTGCTCTGTATGCTGAATAACGCATGATATTCACCCGTACAGAATGCTTACACATACACAAACCACTAACATTTTTAAAGCACCGTCGAAAGACAGAATATTTACCCTACAAATACTGCCAGTAAGTAGAATATTCACGAGCAGTTGCGCACACACATACAGCATAAATATAAAGAATCTACTTGGTCACCTTTTACCAGATACGTATGCAACTGTAATAACACGGCACTGCGGTTATTACAACTACGTATACAGCATAATTACACCCAAAATACTCGCGCTTACATACATACACAGAATATTCTCATGAAGGCATTCGCAATAAACCTTTCATTAGACCTTGAATGATTAACGGTGTTTACCTGTGATAACGAGTCCCATGTCCTTTACCATTTATTTTTTTTATCATTGCGTCACGTCCATCTTTAGCTTCCCGCCGAAGCACCAAGAATGAAGTGTCTCCTCCTGAGTGCAAAAAATAAACATTTAGCGTCAGTTGATTGCACGTCTGGAGGCGTTTAAGAAGTGTCGACTTCATTGGCTTATATATTTACGGGTTTCAGCTGTTATATATATATATATATATATATATATATATATATATATATATATATATATATACATATATACACATATAAAAATAATTATATGTATATAATATATATCTAACAGGAAAGCATCTAGAACAGGAAAATGGTTATTATCAAGCGAGCAATCACGGAGGCTGTGACGTCATTCAGTAAAATCAAATGACTGGCAAATCACCGAATAGTTTCCATTAACGAAACCTTGGATCGAAAAATTAATCTATGTGACACATAAGATCAGAGTTGTATCTGCGAAGGTGAATATTTTTGTTAAGCACTGGGAAAGGTTTTCAATTTATGGAGTTTCAACACTGAATAGTTTACTCGAGAACGAGTTCTCTAAAAATCAAACCATTGCCTTATTGTAGTCAATTAAGAGCATTTTCTTTTACGGCCTAAAATACAAAATAGAGCTGGAATTTCCTTGATTCAAACTGGATGTAATAGGAAATAATTATGGAAGTTTTCATACATCTGGCAACAACCTGAGTAAAAGTTGTAACTAAAATCTCACATGCATTACAATGAAGGCTTCTATCTTATAATGACACCTTTATTCGTTGGAACAACCGATATTCTAATGTGAACGCTCTTGACTGCCAATGAAGAAAGTAATTTAGCGAAAAGAGCGCAGATCGAACGATTGGTCGTGACTTCCTCCTTTGAGATCGAATAGCCAATCAGGAGGAGACACGTGCCATATCGTGAGTCTGATTATCGTGACGTCATGCAATACTGTACATTATTGATTTACTGATTTGTATAGCCTGGCGTTACAGCAACGATGGTCATCGACGAGGCATTGATTGGAAAAAAGTTAGGTATACCTTAGTTTAACCAGACCACTGAGCTGATTAACAGCTCTCCTAGAGAGGGCTGGCCCGAAGGATTAGACTTATTTTACGTGGCTAAGAACCAACTAGTTACCTAGCAACGGGACCTACAGCTTACTGTGGAATCCGAACCAAATCATACGAGAAATGAATTTCTCTCACCAGAAATAAATTCCTCCAATTATTCGTTGGTCAGCCGGAGACTCGAACTCGGGCCTAGCAGAGTGCTAGCCGAGAACTCTAACGACTCGTCCAACGAGGAACTACATTTGTAACCTACTGGAATCACAACGTGTTATGTCGCTACTGGTTGGTTTAATTATTGTGATATGATTGGTTTACGAAATGAGTGACTAGCGTAAGGGTTGCTCTGGGAGCAAGAGCCCGTGCCAGCACAAGGATGGCTAATTCTAACAACAAAGATTAGCGACCAGTGTCAAAAGGGGTTGGGGAGGAAGTGAAGGGATAAATATATGCAAAATGCAAGCAATTACTTTCTTCTTTAACAAAAACTTCAAAAAGAAAATAAACCTCTCTGAAGATAGTACCGGATAAATTCCCAGAGCATAGGGTTACGCCCATCCATATTGAGCTTCACTGGCTATCTATCACAGCAAGAACTGAATACAGAAATGTCTTGACGTACGTTTAGATACAGAATAAAAACAGAAATATGTGAAAAAGCTTCAGAGATGTACCCTAACAGCACAGACACTCGTGGGAACACGGACAAATCCACAAGTAGACAAAAGGAGCCAACATGCAACGAAGAAATGGGGAAAACTCTTGAATATACAGTACTTCGACTGTTCAGTAAGTTACAAGAACTGAAAAGATGTGAAAAAAAGGTTAAGTATACCTTAGTTTAACCAGACCACTGAGCTGATTAACAGCTCTCCTAGAGAGGAGAGGGCCCAAAGGATTACTTATTTTACGTGGCTAAGAAACCAATTGGTTTTACGTGGACTAAGAACCAAGCTGATTAACAGCTCTCCTAGGGCTGGCCCCTTATTTTACGTGGCTAAGAACCAATTGGTTACTTACAGCTTAGTTTAACCAGACCACTGAGCTGATTAACAGCTCTCCTAGGGCTGGCCCAAAGGATTAGACTTATTTTACGTGGCTAAGAACCAATTGGTTACCTAGCAACGGGACTTACAGCTTAGTTTAACCAGACCACTGAGCTGATTAACAGCTCTCCTAGGGCTGGCCCAAAGGATTAGACTTATTTTACGTGGCTAAGAACCAATTGGTTTAGCAGCGGACTTATTTTACAGACCACTGAAGAACCAAATTGGCTGGCCGAAGGACCAGCAACGTGGGACCAATTACAACGGCTTATCGTGGAATCTGAACCACATAACACCAAGAAATGAATTTCTATCACCAGAAATAAATTCCTCTATAACCTTCAAAGTGCCCTTGAACTTGTCCAGCTGACTTTACGTAAAGACCAGGAAACACCGTCCACAGCGGTTGTGGGATACCCTCGATCAGGCTAGAAATACATAAAAAAGTTATGACTCAGGTAAACATTTTCTACATCTTCTCCATATAGAGTTCTCGGCTAGTACTCTGCTAGGCCCGAGATCAAGTCTCCGACCGGCCAATGAAGAATTAGAGGAATTTATTTCTGGTGACAGAAATTCATTTCTTGCTATAATATGGTTTGGATTCCACAATAAGCTGTAGGTCCGGTTGCTAGGTAACCAATTGGTTCTTAGCCACGTAAAGTAAGTCTAATCCTTCGGGCCAGCCCTCTCTAGGAGAGCTGTTAATCAGCTCAGTGGTCTGGTTAAACAAAGGTATACTTAACTTTAACTTAATCACGAACCAGCAGTTCCTTGTTGGACGAGTCGGTATCGGGTTCTCGGTTAGCACTCTGCTAGGCCCGAGTTCCAGTCCCCGACCGGCCAATGAAGAATTAGAGGAATTTATTTCTGGTGATAGAAATTCATTTCTGGCTATAATGTGGTTCGGATTCCACAATAAGCTGTAGGTCCCGTTGCTAGGTAACCAATTGGTTCTTAGCCACGTAAAATAAGTCTAATCCTTCGGGTCAGCCCTCTCTACGAGAGCTGTTAATCAGCTCAGTGGTCTGGTTAAACTAAGCTATACTTAACTCTAACTTAACCACGAACTTGCTCAAGTGACCTTGGATGAGGGTCCTATCCTAATGCAACCCTTGCGTTCCAAGACTATAAACCAAGACAGGAATTTCCCTCCTTTCTCTGTGACCTTGACTCTATCCAAATGCCTTCATTACAAGGTCTTGACTCTGATTCTAAATCACTCTTATGATAAAACTTGCACAATTCTTGCACCATAAAGTTACGGCCTGAAAAAGTGTATTTTTACCTCTACTTGATCCTCAGCAACCTATATGTTACAACCAAGCTCACAGAATTCCTGCATTATAAAGTTATGACTTGGACAAGAATGCGTTCTTTCATATCTTCGGACATTTATCTGTCTAACTTACTTCGGAAAACTTATGCCATCTTCTGTCCCTAAGCCATAAGTTTGAAATGCGTCCCAAGCGTTTCATGAAAGACTTATGGCCCAGAAAAGAATTCCTCTTCCTCTGTCAATGACCTTGACTTTGTTCAAATTATCTTGGTTCCGGTTACGTTGCACGCAATGATCCCAAGCAATTTTCTTTTGTGTAAAATAGAAACAAATCTTGCATAATATCGACCAGACAAGAATGTCTAAATCTCCGTGAAACCTTGACCTTGTCCAAAATATCCTGACTGAAGGTTATGAAACATCCGTGTTTCAAAGACATTTCTGAATCCAGCATAAAACCCCATTGTTAATCCGGGAAACAGTTATGGCCAAGACAAAGTATGTCAGGCAAGACGGTCTGGCAAGCAGAGTGATTCCTCGGTTTTGGGGGCTATTATAACTAAATGGTTCAGTCATTTTATTTTTGAAGCAAAGTCCAATTAGATTAGCAACCTAACATCCTTATCTAAATTAAGCCCCGCCCCTCAACAACCAGTAAAGGAAGATAAAAAAAGTAGGCCTCACACTGAAGGAAGCGGCATCATGCCTCTCCGACGATGGACCCTGGAACCGAATTCCAAAGATTAGCTTTTCAGGAAAGCAAGCCAACAAACTGAACAGCCAAGAATGGCTGGTTTTCAGAGTATCTGTAGGCAAAGGATGCATTCGTGTACAGCTGAAGGTAAACTTGTACCCAAGAAAAAATTTTCCAACTGGTTACAACAGTGTCTTAAATCAGAAACTGCCTTGATATATATGTCATCACTCAACAAGCAGATCTTGACTAAAGAGATATTTCTCCCCCAAATGTGGAAAAGCAATACAGAAAACTGACCTTCATTTGCAGAAACTGCAGGAAAACTGTATCCAAACAGCCCCAACCTTCTCTCACAGAAACAGCAAAGAAATTTTCCATCGCAAGACAAATCTGCGAGGTAAAGCAAGCAAAAGACGAGAAAACGCGAAGGTAAAAATAGAAGGGGAAGGAAGAAAGAAGACGGAGGAAGGAAGGGAGTGGTGGCATCTTCAAACGTTTCCTTTGCGGCGTCTCGCCGCTATCAGTCACAACCACAGCCAAGGAGAAGATGGCCGGAGATTACCTTCGGAGACGTTGTTTAATTCTTTCTCTTTATGATGATAGATGAGGAGTCGGGCTGTTGCGGAAAGGCAGCCGACTTTTTATCCCCCACCGCCCTCCTTCAACACGCCCAATGGCAAAGGTTAGAAAGTCCTTTTTGATCTCCAACCTTGTGGGCCAAGTCGCCACGCAACAAAGCATCTTGTGTGAGCGCTCGCTGTGTTTAAACGCCTCGTGTTTTTCAGCTGCGTTGTTAAGTTAGTTCATCGACGGCCCCAGTCAGTTCAATCACGGAATTCCAGTTGCGTTACAGACCCGCGTAAAGGGAATCAACGCATTTCTGAAACACAGGAATCGCTCACAACAACGACAGAAGCAAAGAGATAGAATTAACTCTGGAAAACGAAACCGCGAACATAAATAACGTTACTAAGTATCCAATTAAGGAAGATTAACGACTCTGCAGGCGTGGATGGCTGCTAATTTTTCCTCCGTTACTCTGACTCGTAAGGAAATGAAGCAATCACAGGTACCTTCCGCACACATGAAGATCAAGTATTTTTTTCTTCGGCTGCGAATTCAAGATGCAAAACACACTATTGTGAACATCAGAAATGGAAACCTTTCACTTCTACGTACATAGGGAACGGAAATGTAATAGTGAAAGTCAGCTTTGCTAATTTACACTGTACTGTTTAATACGGGCACTGAGTTGATAATGTAAGGCCGTATGATAAGCATGGTATACGTAATTTCTATACGGTGAGTTACTCTTATCTCATGCAGCAAAGATTTCTGTTATCGTACGAGAATCCGAGAAAAATCAATCATAAAACATAGGAATGCTTTGAAATTACGCTAATGTATTCTACATGTAATACCGACGTTTCTACAAAAACTCATGACTATCATAGGGCTTTTTCCAAGTCGTAAAAGTACAAGGGTGCATTATACAAAAATATTAATAAACAAAAACAAAAAACCGTTCATAACATACGTATATGTTCGTTGGTACTTGTATGTCAAAGCATATTTGTATGAATGAATGTTCACTCAAAATGCAAACTTTGCCAACACAATCCAACGTAGAAGAGCCTACTCTCTTACCTAACTATAATTTACTCACACACACGATAGTCAGTCCTGCTTTCATTTTATTATGAATCATAATGTACTTTGAGTTGTTTGAATCAATTTGGAACATAAATGAATGCCAATATGAATACAACAAATAGTCGAGAAGTCATGAGAGCCTGTACATACGATTTATACAAAATAACAATTCCTCAAAACACCTCTCGTAACCAGGTAATATCGTCTGAAAAGGAGGCTTTTAAAACATTTACTTTCAGGCGATACTGCCTGCTTACAATGTGGACATAGTGGCACCTAATATGATCCATGAATAAGTTAAATGTTTGGTTCCTTTTCTTTTATTCCTTCTGTAGAAGAGTGTAATAAGCGTTGGCATACTACCCCAGAACATAGCGATTCAAATACAAAAGACGAGGCAGAAAGTTAACACTTTTCAGTGGGTGGAGTCAGTCACTAAAGTAAAACGCGTCTCAAGGAAGGAAAATTGTAACAAACGACGTTGGACATAATTGTTGATAACTGGATTATCTGCAGATGTCTGATTTTTGAGCAACCAAAAACAAAAAATATTAATCAAATATATATGCCTTTGATGACACTGGCGCGCAAATCTCCTTGAGACGGGAAGATAGGTCCCTCATGGGGTTACCATTGACCGATGCAAGTTCGTCAGCTTTGAAAGTATCAATCACATTAAACTGATACTCCCCACAGTTCAGCTGAGGGTCACCGGGCCTAACAGAACCAAAATCTGCACACTTGCAGTAGCAAACTACATTCCTGGAGGCTACGACCTCCTTCTGGGACAGGCTTTCCAATCCCCACCTAAGTTCAGACAATCCAGGGGTCCTAACCCCTCGAAGAATTCATCAGGTACAACTAGTCCTTACAGACCCGCCTTAAACCCACTGCCAGTGCCACTTGCGTGCCCTGAGCAGTGCCAGGCTCCGACCATCTCAAACGTCAAGCCCCTGACAAATCTAATTCCTGTGCCAGGCCCTGCCTTGCCAGGTTGCCAGCTTGCCCGATGGCAAGTGGACCCATTACACATAAGACCACGAAAATTTCATTTACTGGACAAATTCCTGTCTAAATGTAAGATTATATATATATATATATATATATATATATATATATATATATATATATATATATATATATATATATATATATATATATATATATATATATATATATATATATATATATATATATATATATATATATATATATATATATATATATATATATATATATATATATATATATATATATATATATATTAGTTGGGCTCCAAGAGGTCCCTGGCTTAGAATATTACTGTTTATTGTCCACCCACACAACAGATGCGATTTGCATGACAGTAAGGGAAAGCAGAGATGAATTTGTCACCAGTATATGCAGAATGTTCAGTAAAATCATTTTGTGAAACATATGTTTCTATATGTCGATACAGATAAAACAAGACTAGAAAATTTCTTCAAATTCGTATAGAAGAACAGAAATGGCTGTTTTTAGAAGACAAAACACATATATATCAATAGTAATTGTAAATTACTATATGTATAGTTTTCTCTTTCAAAGAGCTGGGTAAACATTCCTTTTAATCAATCAAACCTCTCTCTCTCTCTCTCTCTCTCTCTCTCTCTCTCTCTCTCTCTCACACACACACACTCGCGCACATACATCTGCATACGTGGCGAGCTGAAAACTTTGGGTGATGCAAATTCCAAATGATTTCGAAGATGAAAATTAAACAGTAAAATGAATATATAAAAATAAAAAATGAATAAAGTGTAAAAAGTAAAATGAACATATAAATAAATGACATTAAGTAAACAGACTCCACTGGCCATTTTATTCCTTTTCAGATGCCAATGAGTATGGACTGACAGATCAACTGAGGCGATGAACAGGCTGCTTCTTCATCCAGGAGTCAGTCGAATCAGTCAGTGCGACAGAAAGAGTGTGAAGCCAAGGTTGGGATGTAAAGGGTCTAACAGGGTTTCCTTCCCCTTATCCCATACACATCAGAAGTTTACCTCACACATTATCACAAGCAGGTTGTTAACAAGTCAACAACTGTGAGTAGAGAAAGAATCTTTGGCAAATTCAGGATAATCGTATCAAGCACTAGCCAGGACTGCTACCCAGAAGTCGCTGACTTTCATTTAACTTGTTTGTGATATGTATGTGGTAAGTTTCTAACATATGATCTTAACATGTTTTCCTGCAGTAAGGGCGTATACCCTCAGGAATCTACTAGGCTCAGGACTCTAACAAATACTACACTTTTCTCCATAATATAGTATGGATTTCAGTAACTGTACAAGTCTTATGATAATAAAAAAAAATAATAGAGGTCAGAGAAGTGTTGACAACAGCGGTTACAAATATCTACAGTACAGTACAAACAGAAAAAATAGAAAAGATGGCAATTTTCATTATCATCAATGAAAATATATTTCAGGGACCAAAACAGGTTCTCCCCTTTCATAATTTTATTCTAGTTTTTGATTTCATATATATATATATATATATATATATATATATATATATTATATAATATATATATATATATATATATATATATATATATATATATATATATATATATATATATATATAAATTTATATATATATATATATATATATATATATATATATATATATGTATATATTTATATATATATTTAAAAAAAGAGAGAGAGAGAGAATTATATATATATATATACACTGTATTATTTATATATATATATCTCTCTCTCTCTCTCTCTCTCTATACTGTATATATTTATATATATATGTGTGTGTGTGTGTGTGTATATAGGTATATATATATATCATACAAATTATATACAGTACATATATGCATATATATATATATATATATATATATATATATATATATATATATATATATGTGTGTGTGTGTAGATATGTGTGTACATGACTTTATCTTTCGCAAATGTTTGGTGAAGACGCCTGTTTATATTCAAATTCTAGGCACCTGTTATCAGTTATTCAATTTCTGAATGAAAAGTCGTCATCATTGAAATTCGTGATGAAATTAATACATATTTCCATTAAATTTTCTCTCGGAAAAAAGATAAACTAGAAAATGAATCGCTATATAAACACACACACACAGACGTGAAAAGAAGTTGAGTGATTGAGGCATATCGTGTCGACCTTCCGGGAACTTTCACAAGATTGGCTCCAGCGTCTCCAGAGAATACCCGGGGCTTGCTTACAGATCCTCATCTTCTAGCGGAGCTTTATTTATTTACATGCAACTATACATAAATATACATGTATATAGTTAGAAAAAGAGATGAAGAATTATTCCAAATCTTTGCCATTTGCTGGAGTCCCTGGCATTCCCGGGAATCCCAAGAATTCCCGAAGACTGCAGCAGCTCAGTGGAGACGAAAATGTCTCCAGAATCCAGAGAAGTCACTTGCGTCCGATTACAAAACTTGGGATAAATCAGAGACAGTTTATCCGTGTGGATCGGACTCTGCTCTTTGCGAACACAGATGATGAATTTCCAGAGAACGAAGAACCAGCTCAGCGCAGACGTAGGAGACACGAGAAGGAAGAGCTTCGAGCTGGAAATCTCTTGCCATTGGATACTTCGACGTGGGAAAGCAGTGATACCGATTTCACATATTCCTCGGTGGCAACCTCTGGCGTGGCCTAAAATCCCGTAAGTGCAATGCCTACCACATATGCGAAATTGGTTTTCCCACCTTCTGAGGATTGTAGTGTGGCAGGAACTTCGGCATTGAGGAACACCTTCAGCAATGGCGTGTTTCCTACAGTCAGCAGCGAAATAACTGGTTTCGGGATTCTGCAAAGCAATCATCTGTTTTCTGCAAAAAAGCAGAGACGCCATAGGCTCTTGGCTAGCCAACAGAGCAGAGTATGGGGAAGGGCCCATCCTGGTAAAACTAAACCCCATTTCAGTGACGCTTTGTTGGCGAAGATGCCCCAGGGGTGAGATCAATTCTGATCGTCAAAGGCCAAAATATATATATATATATATATATATATATATATATATATATATATATATATATATATATTTACATACATACATATAAATGTGTGTACGTGTGTGTGTAACAAGCTATTAAACTACACGTGACAAATATATATGCAGATAACCAATTGAAAGGTGAAAATTTATGACCAGGTACCAAGCGCTTTTGCGTATCATGTACACTTCTTGAGGGGTAATTTGGAGTACCTTATACCCCAAAGAAGTGTTCGTGATACACGAAAGTACTTGGTACTTTGTCTTTAATTTTCACCTGTCAAATGGTTATCATGTATATATTTGTCACGTGCAGTTTATGACATATTACACACACACACACACACATACATATACATATATATATATATATATATATATATATATATATATATATATATATATATATATATATATGTTTGTTTGTATATGTATATATATTGTATCTATGTATATATATACATATATATATATACATACATATTTAGTTGTATTCTTCTCAATCACGAAGATAAAATATCACGATGTACTCCATAATATATATATATATATATATATATATATATATATATATATATATATATATATATATATATATATGTATATGTGTGTGTGTGTGTGTGTGTGTGTGTGAGAGAGAGAGAGAGAGAGAGAGAGAGAGAGAGAGAGAGAGAGAGAGAGAGAGAGAGAGAGAGATTTGATTGATTAGAAGGAATATTTACCCAGCCCCTTGAAAGAAAGCTATATATATATATATATATATATATATATATATATATATATATATATATATATATATATATATATATATATATATATGGTATAAGTACTGACCTTCTTACTTTATTCCTTGCTCAGGGCTCAAATCTGGGGATCTGGCTGAAGTCCAGGAAATTACTATTACATCTTGCTTAGCTGACTGCAATTTCTGAAAGCCATATTTCAACAAGGAATTGTTGCAGATAAACACTTAGGGTTACTTTAAATGGAATATATTTACAATTAACCACGTCAGTCAGAAGACTGGGGAACGATAGGCAGGGAAAGTGATACTCTGCCTCGGGATTAATTAATTCAGCAACTGTTCAAATATTGAAGAGTAAATCGGAGATCCTCTTGGAAGGGGCCCTGATGATGTGAGGGCAGTGGGGATATCACTGCAAGAAGCACAAGGCAGGCAGTTGTTTCCACAGCTCACGACACCATCTGCAATTTGAAAAATGCAAGCGGTTATGTATGGAAATTATAACGATGTCGGTGCCAAAATAACTTGATTTTGGTGCAAGTGTGTACATTAACACTTCACACTGGGGCTAACTGAGTCAGAACTTTGTGAGAAAATGCACTTCAGAAAACGAAATGAATTTTAGTCCAAAAGGTTTAAGTTATGCGACTGTTTGAAAGAAACCTCGAACCGGGACGTTACCTTATAACTTAGCGGTGGAGAGCCTCGTCAAAAGAATGCGCCAGGGATGGAGGAATGAGTTTAATGGGTCACAGTTGAAGGTGCTGGGAGTGGCCATACGGGGCCGCATGGGTCGGCTTGCAAGGGGATATGTGCTAGTTCTGACACCAGGTAGCGTTCTGAGAGTGAAGCGGTTGGCTGGGCCCTTTTTGTAACCTCCCAAGTTATTTTTCTCCTCTTTCCAGAGGGCGTTAGGAGCACTAGTGTCTGCCCTCTGGTTTCAAGATGGCTGCCACTCACGTGGGTCACGATCTCCATTTTCTGTGACCTCTGGCCTCCCCATGTTTGCCCGTTTCTATGGGGGACTCAACTTTCCTGGAGGCTTCTTGGCAGGCTTTTGCCTACATTCACCTTTTACCTGAAAGGAGGCACTTCAAGCAGTCACCAGTTTTTAGGACAGGTCAAAAGATGTAGCAAAAGGGGATTATAGAGAGAAAGTTAGGTAGGGACTAAGTTTCTCACACTTCCTCAGTTTGTTATCAGTATGAAAAATACTTCTTCCAATTTATAAATCAGTTGGGGAGTTGGATTTGCTTATAAAGTGGTTACCCACATTACAATATATATATATATATATATATATATATATATATAATATATATATATATATATATATATATATATATATATATATATATATATATATATATATATATATATATATGTATATGTATATGTGTGTGTGTGTGTGTGTGTGTGTATGTATGATGTATGCATGTATGAATGAGAGAACAAGAGACAAGAGAGAGAGAGAGCATGGAGAGAGAGAGAGAAGAGAACAACTCACAAGTACAGCATGGTACAGGTACAGAACAGGATCAGTCACTGTCGTCAAGATTAAAACATCACGAATATCTTTAGGGTCATTTACGTTTCCAGCTGATGATATCTTTTATCTTATGCATGTTAATACACACATTGACACAGGGTGATCCCTTACCTCAGTGGTTCTTAAAACGGGTCGTGTCCCAAGGTTGGTTCGCCAAACTATTTCATTGGGTACCCAAGGGTTATAACTTTAAGTTTATGGGCTTATTATTTCCCCAATACTCTTATTGTAATTACTATTACAAAAGAAAATACTGTATTAAGAATACATAATTTATTAATAATTAAACAGACCATTATAGAGACATAGAACATATAACTGAGGCCAGAAATCTTCCCAACGTAGGAACTTGCATGTCAGGGCTTCACCGCCCGAGTTAAGCAAGAAAATCCGTGTGTGATGAGTGTTCACTGTCTTCTCCTGCGTGAAAATCTGGCTGCTCAGAAATTATCACAGGAGTTGCTGAATGTGATGCAGGAGGCAATTCTAGTTGTTAATTTCATTAAAGCCAGGCCTCTCAACTCTAGATTATTCACTCAAATGTGGTCTTATTCTCGTTCTGAACACATACATCTGTTGTACCACTGTGAGATTAGGTGGCTGTCACGAGGCAAGGTGCTCCAGTGACTGCCTGAATTGTGGACTCAGGCTGAGATTTGTCTGGCTGAAAAGAGACACCCATTGATCCACAAATTCTCAGATTCAGTGTGGTTGATACAAATAGCTATCTTGCAGATATGTTCGCTGAGATTAATTCCTTGGACATTTCAATGCAAGGTCGTGATCGGACATTAGTCGGGCTTTCTGAGAAACTGTCAGCATTCAAAGGAAAACTTAAGTTGTGGATGAATAAAATTAAAGCTGGAGTGTCTGCATCATTTCCCTCCCTGAATGTATTTCTGGAGGATGAAGATTTTTCTCTCAACCAAAACATTATTGTGCAACATATATCCAAGTTGATCACAGAGTTCGGTCATTACATTTCAGAAAATGCAAATAAATACAGTTGGATAAGAAACCCCTTTGACATTGAAGCTGAATACCTGCCTGAAGAAACTGCAAACATCAGCAAGATACAGGAGCAGCTTATCGAGATTCAATATGATGAAACACTTCATTACAATTTCAAAAGGCAAGCACTGAGCTCTTTTTGGGTAAAAGTATACAAAGAAAAGTCGATTCTTGTAGGTGAAGCCCTGACAGCACTCCCTACCTTTGCTACAACTTGCTTGTGTGAGGCAGGATTTTCAGCCCTCACAGTCACAACGAAAAATTCTAGCTTCCAACAGGTTTCATGACAAGGAACTGTATAAAATAATTTGCACACTATCTATTACCCAGGTAGAGTGCAAGAGGGCATTTTCAAAACTGAAGATTGTAAAGACAAGGTTAAGAAACTCGATGCCTGAGGAAAACTTGGAATCTTACACGTTACTACCCACTGAAAAGGAAATGTTAGATGAACTGGACACTGAAGTAATTATTAACAGATTTGCACAATCCTCCTGTGAACTTAAGCGATTGCTCCTAATATAGTGAACTGCATGTAATAGGTGTTTGTAGTTTTAGCCGTCTATAGGCTATACAAATTGTGCAGTACAGTACTATTTCAGAATTCTAAATAAATTGGTATATGCATGTTATACTTCTGTATTGAAAGTATACTTTTATTTTATGTATTTTACAAGGGTCTCATGAAAAATTATGAAAGTAAGCAATCAAAACCATACAAATCTAGTTTTTTGATGGACTACACCAAATAAAGGGGAGGTGATAAAATCTGACATATGTATGATTAATGATAAATGTTATATATGTTTAAATTATTTGAAAGAAAACTTCTTCGTAAGTAGAAAACTTATAAAGAATGCAAGCTATATATATCTTCTTGATATTTCATTGAAAATATTTAATATTCTTT
Source organism: Macrobrachium rosenbergii (assembly GCF_040412425.1). Taxonomy (NCBI): domain Eukaryota; kingdom Metazoa; phylum Arthropoda; class Malacostraca; order Decapoda; family Palaemonidae; genus Macrobrachium; species Macrobrachium rosenbergii. Next base: position 36,651,481 of record NC_089764.1, read on the forward strand.
ACAGGTTTCTTGGATTACAATTTTAGTTTGCAAACATTTCAAAATAACATTACTCTTACATGTCGTTAAACTTTTGATTAGAAATTCCACAGAGCAATTATGTGTCTATATTTGGTATTACTTTGCACTGTCAATCATATGTCTAGGTGATTTACACTTATCAGTGAAAAAATAAACGTTCCAATGATTTGTCATCTGTTTCCACTTATGCATTTTCAAATATTTTATGTATTTGTCATGTAAACTCTATCATAGTATTGTGGCTGAGGGTTGGAGTGGGCAACCACAATTTTTAGACCCATTCCCCCATTGGCCTCAATGCCAATGCCAGAGCACACCGCAGATCTCCCTTCCAGAGGTCCCAATTTTGCCTTGAACCCCCTGCCAGTGCCACTTGCATGCCCTGAGCAGTACTACGCTCCATTTGTCCCAGATTTCGAGCCAATTCCCAATTTGATTCTTGTGCCATGCCCTGCCATAGTGCCAGTGCCAAAGCACACCATAGATCTCCCTTCCAGAGATCCCAAACTTGCATGCCCTGAGCAGTGCCAAGCTCCATCCGTCCCAAATGACGAGCCGACTCGAAATTCAATTCCTGTGCCTGGTGCAGTGCCTTACTTTATCTTATGAAGACTCTATCCTTTCCATGTACTCTGATAATCCCGAGTGCCAACCCCCTACTTGGCTGGCCTCCATGAGTCCTTAACATCCAAACCCATGCAGTTACACGCACAGTTATGTAACATGTACTTAGATCAGTGCCGCTAGGCACCTGCAACTTTAGTGCCAAGTCTAGCATAGTGCCCATCATATCCAAGTACCATGGCACCACCTAACATAAGCCCATGAGTACTTAGTTTGTGAAGCCTCATCAAGGCAAACTAACGGCATGACTTTGAATTCACAAAGTTAGCCTTATAATTAAGTGCATGACTAACTTTAAGAATTACTCTATTAATAATTCTTTAACACACTATTTTTGCTACAATGATTCATGACATATATATTCATGGAATACCTTGATTAGAACTTGCTATAAATGCTGCTTTAGAGTAAAAACTGAACATTACCTAATTAATTTAAGCACCAGCAGCACCTTATTCTGCAATAATGTAAATTTTGAAATTGATGTAATATCATTTGCAGTAACATTGTCTCGCAGAAACTCTAATTGTAGGATAATTAGTGCAACCAGAAGAAGTTGAGTTCATTTGTCTGTAGACATTCTCACCCAATTCAAGGTGCAACATGTCAACTTGTGGGGAGTTGCAACGAAGGGATACCCTTCCCAAGTCAACTCGCCCTCCAAGCTTTGCAAAGGAATGTACAGTAAAATATAACTTTTATTCCTTTAAGAGAATTTACCATAACCTTGAATTGTTTTATTCTTTTCAAAAGAAGTACAGTAACTTTTACTCACACTGCTGACTGACAAGGAGGTCATGGAAAACATTGCCCCTTCTTAAATCTCTTATTATCGTTCCCTGGACACTCTGTTAATCCTTTCTCTGTGACTGCCTTGAAACCTCTCTCCCAGGTACAAAGCCGTTTGGAGGCAAAATCCCTGCTGCAGGCACCAGATGAACTGGTGATGGGGATTTACCCATATAGAAAGTTTTAGATGGTCCCATAGCAACCAACTGCCACACGGTCGTAGCCTTACCATGCAGCTGACCGGACAATCGCAAGGTCATGGGATTGCGCCAAAACCCATGTGTTTGCCCATAGAAAATGGGATGCCAAGAGCATGGGAAGATAATCCAGCAGAGGTCATAAAAGGAGCCATGTGACCCAAACCAAAACAGAGACGCCCTGGCAGCAGATCCAGCAACATTTTCACCTTGACCTCCGCCCCATCAAGGCCATATCCCAAACCACGTGGCTGCTTTCTTAGCCCAGTATTCTTCCAGTGCTAAGTCCTTTAAATTCCTTCCCCACATCTGGCTAAATGACGAGAACCCACCCTCCAACATAAGGTAATGTGCTCGGATTTGAGGTTTTTCAACGGTCATGAATTCTTTTATCTTTTACTGATTTCCTTTTTGATTTCCAAGAGCAATTTTCCCCATAGACCTGACCTTCATTTTGCAGTGCATTAATTTAAATTCATAAGTGTTTACCATTGTTTCAAATCGAGACTTCTTGGTGTCTTCCATTCACCTGTTGATTTTCCTTTGATTGCACTAATTTTCTGTCACGTAACCACATGCGTTCTCAATTGCAGACGGACTGTGCATGTGTGGCATGGTTCTAACCACTGAAACCTACTCTACGGCTCCCTTGAAGTGGATTTCCCTGACATCCTCAGTTATCCTTTTGTTATCGTAATTTAGTTCTTCGGTAGGACTCTGTTTACTTGTCTAATTTATTCCCAATTCTTCTGAGTTCGTGTTATTGTAAATATATGTGACTTTAAGTGAACCTAAGTGTTTTTTCTGCAACATTTCCAGCTGAGTAAAGCCTTCAGCTCATCTCTTTCTTCTCATGTTTCACCTGACCCCGCAATTTCAGTCAGATACGTCAATTTTCATGCTAAGTATAAGTAAGTCCTTTCCTCAGTTAGATCATAAAAGTAACTTACCTGCTCACGATTTAAAGTCCCTTCCCAGGTAAAAGCATAAAAACACTATATATTCAAAATCACAACAGTCACCTGCCACTCCAGATTCTGGCGCTGCCTTAGGTGGCAAATCCTCTTTTGTATCAGTTTCTTTCATTAACGGTCTAATATTATATAAAAAAAAAAGAAGTAGCCTGGGAGAGGGGCTGATAACTTCAACTACGACTACAAGTTATCACGTCAAAATGTTACCTCCACGCAAGAGGAGTTTTCGAAGGGAAAATAAATCGAGTTTAAAGATTTCTGTTTCGTGAAATGGGACGGTGATTAGTTTACATTCAAAAGTGGTCATGTCATCATGGACAACTAGGAAGATGGTACGGATATTGATAATAAAAATTAAATTCTGGAAGAGAGAGAGAGAGAGAGAGAGAGAGAGGGAGAGAGAGCCTCAAGATTCCTGTTTTCACCAAAGGGACCGTTCGTAACCAGCATGACGTTCCCGGCATACAAATGCACAGACGTCAGCAATATATTCGGCCACGTGATGAACCTCGCCCATACATCATCGTTCAGCCTTCAGCTTTGTTTTTCAAAGAATGACGTTGCTGCCTCCAGACTTCCTCAACAAAGTTATTTTACCATCGTATGAAATAACAATCTTGTTTATATATATGCATGTACATGCAGACACACATATTTAAATTCCATATTTTACCTATTCTTTTGGTTCATTTCTTGTAGGCCCATCACCTGATATATATATATATATATATATATATATATATATATATATATATATATATATATATATATATATATATATATATATATATATATATATATATATATATATATATTGATTGTATTGTAATACCCACAATGCCCTCTTAACTTCTCGAATTCTTCGAGCTTTTTGGATGCGCTTGTTACTACAAAGCCTTAAGATTCTAGTGGAAGAAATATGAAGAAATTATGATGTCCGGTAGCGGGAAACGAACCCGTGCCACCATAATCACAACGAGGTCACATTGCCGACCTGACCACGAGAAGGATAAAAGTCTATTGCCTCTCATACATACATATACCTGTCGTTTTCAGATATATCCATTAGAGCTGGAATAGACCCATCTTCACCATCGTAGCCAATAAGTATAGCTCTAATAAATATATCTGAAAACGACAGGTACATGTATGTATGAGAGGCAATAAACTTTTATCCTTCTCGTGATCAGGTCAGCAAAGTGACCTCGTCGTGATTACGGTAACGATGGTTCGTTTCCCGCTACCGGACATCAGAATTTCTTCATTTTTCTTGCACTAGGATCTTAAGGCTTTGTAGTGAGAAGTGTATCCAAAAAAAGCGTGGAGAATTCGAGAAGTTAAGAGGGCATTGGGGCATGTGTATCTGATAACTACATGATTCAATATATATATCTGATAAAAGTGATCAGTAGATTCAATATATATATATATACATATATATATATATATATATATATACATATATATATATATATATATATATATATATATATATATATATATATATATATATATATATATATATATATATATATATATATATATATATATACATATATATATATATATATATATATATATATATATATATATATATATATATATATATATATATATATATATATATATATATATTGTATAACAGATGATGACCGGACGAGAGAAGATATGAATCAAAGAATATGCAAAGCGTGAAAGATAACAGAATGTCTGCAAAGGTTTTGCAATAAAGTTATAAAACCTATTTGTTTTGTAGGTATCTGCTCACATGGAGGATAGAAAAATGTGGAAAGCAGCATAATTATGAAATGCTTAAAGGAAAGAAGAAGAGTCCGAAAATTGCCAGCTAAGGGGAACGGAAGTTATGAACCTTCAGGTTTCCAAAGACTTATGGAGAAAGCTCTGGAGGTCCACACAATCAAACCTGATTCCTGGATCCCTCAACTAAGCCGAAGGAGACACACATTCGGGGCTTCTTTGGTAAGCATTAGGAAAGGGCCTTTCACCCTAGCTAGTCTCTCTCCAGGATGCCCATCTGAGTGCCTCTAATCATTACTGTTATTTGATTCAATACTGAAAAACACACAGCTTGGCTCCAATTTCCTCGGAGACACTGGCTTCATTCTGTCACAAAATGAGACTGAAAGTGACGCAACCCAAAAGATCTTGCATTTCGTTCTTTCGCCTTCCTCGTGGCCATGTAATGAGTGTATACATGTACCGTGTGTGTGTGTGTGTGTGTGTGTGTGTGTGTTTGTATGTGTGTGTGTATGTGTGTGTGCTCGCACGAGAGTGTGTGTCGATATCATTATATTTCATTTACCCCAAAGTATCATAAGCTGAAAACTGACGGTTTTGCTGTTAATCCAAGAATATTAATTTCTTCATCCAGTTCCTCGTTGGACAGGTCGGTATAGTTCTCGGATATCACACTGCTGGGTCCGCGTTCGAGTCTCCGGCCGGCCAATAAAGAATTGGAGGAATTTATTTCTGATGATAGAAATTCATTTCTCGGTATAATGTGGTTCGGATTCCACAATAAGCTGTTGGTCCCGTTGCTAGGTAACCAACTGGTTCTTAGCCACGTAAAATAAGTATAATCTTCGGTCCAGCCCTCTCTAGGAGAGCTGCTAATCAGCTCAGTGGTCTGGTTAAACTAAGATATACTTACCTTTTTCCTTCGAATCCACTCCATAAACGACCCGTTCAAGAGATGAACTTAACCAACGCCATCAATTTTTAAGTGATACGTCATCTTATCGAGACTCAACGGATTTTGGTATTTATCAGCCACATTATTATAATTTTTTCTTGATATTTTGCCGTTTTAGATTTGTTTCATTTTGAAATAAATCTCTTAAACTTGTTTCTCATTGAAAAGTAAATGTTACTTTAGGTTTGGACATTGGAGTTTCTGGTAACTGTAAGATATCTAAAACCATTTAATTACAGGCCATAATATGGGAGTCTTTGTTACTTGGCCGACTTTCTTACTTATCAGAGAAGCCGACGCTGAAGAGCCTCAAAAACAGATCTGCTACCAGCTTTTCTTCGCCTTTTATTACGAGGGAAGGAACGCTCACGCTACAGAGATCGCATTTTTAAAAATGTCATTTTTTATAAGATCCTTACACTCCTTTCGGCAATCATAACCCCACGACCATACGGACGCACGTCTATCTGAATCCTGTGCACCACCAGTCACAGGACGACCTGTCTAGCATAGTCACCGACTAAAATATTCTTACGTAATTACAGACCCATCAAATCGCAATCTCGAGATGACTTTCTCAGTGACTGAAATGAACAGTTCAGAAGTCACGATCTTACAACGCTGTATTTTTACACTTCTGATAAAGGTCAGGGAGCGGGAAACACTTCTCTTTAGTTCTTCATTGGATGGGTGGGTAGAGCTCTCGGCTAGCACGCTGTTGGCCCAGCGTTCGACTCTCCGACCGGCCAATGAAGAATTAGAGGAATTTATTTCTGGTGATAGAAATTCGTTTCTCGTCATAATGTGGCTCGGATTCCACAATAAGCTGTAGGTCCCGTTGCTAGGTAACCAGTTGGTTCTTGGCCACGTAAAATAAATCTAATCCTTCGGGCCAGCCCTAGGAGAGCTGTTAATCAGCTCAGTGGTCTGGTTAAACTAAGGTATGCTTAACTTTTCTAAGGTTACAATAAAAGCCTAATGAAAACTGTAAAAGCAGAGGTGATTGGTCAAAGCCATTGTCTGCTATCGGTGTTTCTAAACCATACCAAGGTTCGAATTTTGATCGGTGCAGAAGCGCTTATCAGTTATAAATCACCTCTGGGTGTCGGTTATTCTAAAGGCTTATCGAATTGGTTATCAAACGGATTTTGTGGATTAGTAATTGTAAATATAAAAAAAAGTTCCGCACGTATGCAACTTACACACACACATATATATATATATATATATATATATATATATATATATATATATATATATATATATATATATACATACATACACAGTATGTATATTTCTCAGTTTCTCACAACCAAATAATATATATATATATATATATATATATATATATATATATATATATATATATATATATATATATATACATATATATATATTTATTTACAGTATGTATAATACATATGATACGTGTGTGTGTGTGTGTATAAGAAATTGAGAAATAAAATGGTGGTATCAAATGAGGCCCAACTGATCTTAAAGAATCCAGTTTTTTGCTAACTGAACGTTGGCCACCAGATGGCTCGGGGTGAACAACAAGAAATAAATCAGCCATCAGCGTGAATGCGGACGAGGCAACTTCTTCTTGTTAGATGACAAGAATTCAGAACAGACTTCTACTTATAAGGAAAATGAAGTCAGTCGCGTACAGGAGTGGAGAGAACGACTCCAAGGCTGGTCAGAAAGAACGACAGACGAAAGCTGTGGTTCCTCAGACATTAAATAAGTAACACTTGAAACAGAAAGGCAATGAATAATTGTCGCTCACACTAATCAAGTTAAACACCTCAGGGTAATTTTAGGATGAGAGAAAACGACAGCTCGCAGTAATTAACGGTACTGGTGACGTGGTGGAACGAATTCCATCCAACAGGAATTCCCTCTCTCTCTCTCTCTCTCTCTCTCTCTCTCTCTCTCTCTCTCTCTCTCTCTCTCTTATACCGGTGAAGGTACGGAGAAGCTGAATAAACACCCAGCCAACCTGACTACATTTCACGTTACCCGCATGAAAGGCAATTATCATTCAATTACGTAGCTCCGTCTCTTTTCAACAGCGGCTGAAAAGGGACCCATCAACACCGTATCTGAAGATACGCACGTTCACAGGTATACACACAAATGTACACAAACATAAATACACTGCTCATACTCAAAAAGGAGGTCAATCGCCGGGCTATGCAAAGGAACTCTCTGGAAACTAAAAAAAACAGAGTCACAGACATGCGGCCATCCAGGATAACACGACCTTTCGTCATTCAACTGTCGCTGCTACGAGAGACTCAAAAGATTTAGCCGCGCTGTTCAATAACAAGTCTATTTTGTGCCAAGGGTACTTACTGTAGAGTGCCATAGGGGCACCCATCCATAACTTAGAGGTAGCAGTGGGAAGCTACGCCTTATCATTGTCATATATGGAGAAGGAATGAGCCAAGTGAGGATCAAAATACTCCGAATTATCAGTAAAATGAATAAATTTAATAAGCAACTCAGTCAAATAAAACACGTATTTTTAAGAGGAGTAACAACTTTTGTCACTAATAACCTGGGAGACAGTAATATTCACAATCACTGAGCTGATTAACAGCTCCCCTAGGGCTGGCCCGAACGATTAGACTTATTTTTCGTGGCTAAGAACCAACTGGTTACCTAGCAACAGGACCTGCAGCTTATTGTGGAATCCGAACCACATTATACCGAGAAATGAATTTCTATCACCAGAAATAAATTCCTCTAATTCTTCATTGGCCGGCCGGAGACTCGAACTCAGGCCTAGCAGAGTGCTAGCCGAGAACTCTACCGATTCGTCCAACGAGGAACTGCAAAATAAACTGATGGAAGGTAAGTGGACATCGACATATCCGAAATACACGTTAGATTAGACTCTTGAGGAAACTGTTACAACTGATTTTGAATGAGGGCATTATTAGAGTAGCACATGAGATAAATGGATCAAAGGTCAAAGGGTCAAGTCTGGGAAGGGTATGGACCCTTGGTCAAGAAATAATACCTTTCAAGGCGCTGGTTCCAAAAGTCCCAAGAGCGTTTTATTAGCACAAGACATGATTTGTCTTGTGCCAATAATTACACTACCCCTAAGAACAACGACTGTCTAATTCCTCGTTGGACGAGTTGGTAGAGTTCTCGGCTAGCACTCTACTAGGCCCAAGTTCAAGTCTCTGGCCGGCCAATGAAGAAATAGAGGAATTTACTTCTGGTTACAGAAATTCATTACTCGTCATAATGTGGTTCGGATTCCACAATAAGCTGTAGGTTCTGTTGCTAGGTAACCAATTGGTTCTCAGCCACGTAAAATAAGTCTAATCCTTAGGGCCAGCCCTCTCTAGGAGAGCTGTTAATCAGCTCAGTGGTCTGGTTAAACTAAGGTATACTTAACTTTTTAGCAACGACTCTCTTTGCGGCGGATTATATTTAACGTTAGATCTTGACTCATTCCCTGGAAGCGTAAAGCCCTGTCCACACTAGCAGGCACTGCCCGACGGGCAAACATTGTTCCCATAACCCGTTCCACTAAACTGACCAACCGAGTATGGAGCCAGAACGATGCCACTGTCTGGTAACACTGCTTCAGAAGCGAGAGAAAATATAAACAGCTGGAAGTGCCCGACGGGCATGCCCGCTAGTGTGGACAAGCCATAAGACTTAGAGAGCACATTTACTAATTCTTTCTTTGAAATCTTCAGCTGACACCCTTACGGACAGAGTCAACAGACTATAAACCCAAGAGGGTTCCAGATGAACTCAGCCGGCAGAGAGAGAGAGAGAGAGAGAGAGAGAGAGAGAGAGAGAGAGAGAGAGAGAGAGAGAGGATACATAAATATGAGGGAATAAAAAATAAAACCCGTACTCCTGAAATCCACGAGACGCTAGCAGAGAGCAGGAATGATTTTGCTTCAACTATCCCACAGTTTATTAAAAAAAAAAAAAACTTCCCAACACTATATACACTTGTCTTTACTCCCTACTGAAGCGTTCGAAAGACAAGATAATACGCATCAGCTATGATCAAATCCACATCTTTCTCATTTCTTCCTCTTTTGTCTTTTCACAGAACATCTGTTTCTTCGCCACAGAAAGAAAGAGTTACTTTAAAACGGTGGTTATTCCTTGAATAAGCCTTAGACTCTATCTCTCTCTCTCTGTAATAACCATTTTTAATGGAATAAAGAATTTTGACTTTGACACACTCTCTCTCTCCCTCTCTCTTTTCTGTGCGAGTTTCAATGAATGTCACTTTTCACGCCAAGTTACACTGAATTAAATCCAAAACGGACTACGTGTATAATATTTAGCAAAATAGTACATATGCAGTACTCCAAATTGAAATGACATACTTACATACACACACACACACATATATATATATATATATATATATATATATATATATATAAAGATAAAATCCACAGAAGGAAACGGAACCATATCAGGGCCTTTTAGTTAAGAAAGGACTAGTGTCGAAAGGCCTCGCAAAAATGATTTTATCTTTTCTATATATTCATCACGTTCCATATTTTCGTGATTCAGTTATACATATATATATATATATATATATATATATATATATATATATATATATATATATATATATATATATGTAGTATATGTATATATGAATATATATATCACGCTTTGTTGAAAAACGAAAATGCTCGGTCATTACTTGATCATTACTTAAATCGTCATTCTTTTTGTAAGACTGTTGCCTTAAAACTGGACTAAAGCATTTTACCTATTATAACGTTTCTGTTTTCAGTAAGCACATACAGAGAGAGAGAGAGAGAGAGAGAGAGAGAGAGAGAGAGAGAGAGAGAGAGAGAGGGCCGACAATTTCAACACCGTGTAATTTTCACATGGGTATTGAAGCTGACTTCAAAGGGGTTCCATTTGATGCCCCGTCATCATTAATCAAGATGTCAGCTATGCAACACCCTGTCGGACTTAACGGTAGTAGACAACCTTGGGAACTGAAACGACATGAGGGTATGAGAGGGTATTTTCGTACCTTTTAAATGTCCTGGGGATGCTCTGAATCCCACAGAAACTGGGTAAACGAGGATATTCTGGTGCCCTGAAACGAACGTATAGAATCCTTGCATTTGGCTGCTTGAAAATACCCAAGAGATGTTTGTGCTTCCGAGAAACGTTGTAGGAGGACATTTTCGTGGTCTTGAAAAGCCTAAGAATGTTCGAAGTGCACGGAATGTCTTGAAACAGGGGGTATAGCTGATAATTTCGTGTTTTCCAGTCCTGCACGATACTCTGAAAGTGTTAAATAAAACACTCTTTAACTTCAATTACTCCCGCCGAAGTTCAATTTCTAAACCTGAAAAATTTTACGGCGAAATAAAACAGGAACTGACATAAAAAAAAAAAAAAACCCACACCTCGAAAAGTGGAAAAAATAAGTTGAAAACACTGTTCTGTAATCCAGTGTTGCGACAAGATTTTCTTTATATTTCTTCACCACAAACCCCGAAACGACTGACACCAAATTACAAAAAATCGTAATATGTTGAATGCAGCAAGAATCAGTATCGATAAATGACAAGTATAGGTTATAAGCTTTAGGCAACAAGATACCATACACAAGCGAACAAAGCCGAAAGTATCCCAGAAAATAGCAAAATAAACGCTGCTCATGAAAGGCGGATGTTTACCACAAACGCCTATTTTGTTGTGCCGAGACCCGGTCGGTTTATTGACGTTCTTCAGAAGGTATCCACTCGAGTTCAATTATTTGTTTGCAGTGAGTACTAAGGAAGTACTCGTGTAACCTATTCTGGGAGCCCAGGCCCTTCCCAATGGCGGGGCGTAAGTGACACCTGTTTATTTTCACGCGGGAATCCGTTTTCAACGTTTATATTTGGGAGGTCGGCCCTCCCATTCGGGCGAGCGTTTCCTTTTGTGGGAGGAAAAACGACGTAGCAGCGAACGGGTGCTTTTGCCGCCGTTGCCACTCCTATAGAGATTCAGTTGTTGTGTTTGTTTATTCTAACGCTGATGCTACTTTTCGACTGAGGTATACGACACGTGACACCGAAATACATGACACTGCCAAAAATAGTACAAATTAGAGCGGATGAACTTTTACCGACATACTACCCCTGTGGGTCCCAATGCTTTGCTTTATGCTTAGCTAAATCAGATCTCCAATTCCATTCCAGCAATATGGCCGTTTCGCATACAGAATAACAAAGAATCAGAAAATTACACTATTTCCTTCGGACATTCACTTTCAATAACTTCAGCCATTTAGAACAGCCTATGCAGCTCCGAATATGAACACACAAAAATCCAAGAAGAAGAAGAAGAAGCGGCCGTTCCAAAAAGGCAGCCCACCGCCTTTACATGAAGAAAAAACGAAATAAATCCCAATTGAGGCAAAAGAATGGATTGATTGTTTTCGATTTTTTCTACAAATCTCCTTCGAATCGAGTTCTAGTGTTCGAGTTTTATTTCCATCTCCGTCCAATATTGTTAACAACAATTTATGGGCAAAAAATGTAAATAATTCGGTCGACACCAAAGAGAATTTTTCTTTAGACTCAAAGGCGTTCAACGCAGCGATGTGGAAATAACATGAACTGTTTCTACATTTCCAGAATGCTCGTGGTTCCTGCTATCATTGCCATTCATGATAACAAAATCAGGTGTTCAAGATGTGCTGAAGTGATTTCAAATGTGAGAGGATTGCTTATGAAATAAATAACGTTCAACAGGCAATAATAGCGTTCAAGTCTACCTATATCGTATGAGATGCCGTAAGCGCATGTGATAATATTTTGGCCTGTTATTCTATCCAAGAATGAAGGGGAGAGAGAGAGAGAGAGAGAGAGAGAGAGAGAGAGAGAGAGAGAGAGAGAGAGAGAGAGAGAGCTCTCTGCCTATGCCATGAAGCGGAGCCAGTCGTACTATTACACCAACGATTGTATAATAAAAAAAATATATATATAAATATAACCATACAAAAACTGTCATCCAAAGCATACATCGGCTGAGAGAGAGAGAGAGAGAGAGAGAGAGAGAGAGAAGACAAGAGTCCCATATGTCATATCTTTTAATGCATAATGATCCGAATCACGAAGTGTCGACTTAGGTGACTGTCAAAAGTGGACGAAGGACGCGGCAGGGTCGTAACGCAAATATTAACTCTCTCTCTCTCTCTCTCTCTCTCTCTCTCTCTCTCTCTCTCTCCCCCGAGATGACAAGGTGTTTCAAGACACGCCCGGGGGGTACGTCGCTCAACGACACAAGTCGTCTCAAATGTCAAATGCCCAATTCCTCGTCGCTCCTCTTACGATACTCGGCGACAGGGCAGGCGACCAAAAAAAAAAAAAAAAAAAAAGTGCAAAAATAAAGACTATTGGTCAACTTCATAAATACCTGTCACTTCTCTTTCATATATTCTTTACTCTATTTATCAGAACGAACCTTTGAAATGCCTCTTTTTAATTTTCAAAGATATTCGTTATTACAACCTCCACTGCGAGTTTCGTATAAAGAACGCACCTGACGGCATATCATTACATGAACAAAACGTGAACGGGAATGATTCTGGTGGCAGCCATTATGCATAACTAAGAGATTTCAAGAGCATCATTTATCCGCGAGAGATACGAGTATTGGAGAGTTCCTTACTTGGACTAAATGAACAATTAGACGGGAGAACAGAACGCAGAACTCTCCTCTCTTGACAGTTGATATTGAGGAGCCAAGTGTTTTTCCTGCATCCTCTTTAATCCCCGTATTCTCTCTCTCTCTCTCTCTCTGTCGTGTCTAGTAGAGTAAATTGAGAATCAGAAAAGATCAAAGCATCTCGTAGGGAGTTCTTGGTGAATGAATAATAAAATCAAAACTGTCAAAAGGAGTATCCGAAGATTATGAATGTTAATAATTAAGAAAGTGTGGTACGTCCTTGAAGTGTATCTATGCTTTCACATAGCTCTTTGTTGGTGAGTCGGTAGAGCTGTGGACTGTCACTCGATGGGCCGGAGTTCAATTCCCCGGCCGGCTGATGAAGAGTGAGAGGAATATATTTCTGGTGATAGAAATTCATTTCTCGCTATAATTTGGTTCGGATTCCACAATAAGCTGTAGGTCCCGTTGCTAAGTAACCAATTGGTTCTTAGCCACGTAAAGTAAGTCTAATCCTTCGGGCCAGCCCTAGGAGAGCTGTTAATCAGCTCAGTGGTCTGGTAAAACTAAGGTATACTTATTTTTCCTAAACGTACAACAAAACTGTAGAGCAATACGAACGAGGTAGTATACTACATTAGAGCTTCAAAAGAAGACATCAATTAACCTTGCATAAAACAATTGAACACACACACACACACACACACACATATATATATATATATATATATATATATATATATATATATATATATATATATATATATATATATATATATTATTACATATTAGCCGGAAGGGACAAATGTATTGGGGAATTTACTAAGACCTGGCAAACCACATACCGTGGCTAACAGTAATCAATAGAAACACTTGGATAGGCTCTAACACCTATATAATTACTGGAAAAAGGTCGCCACTGAAAGCTTTGGTTAATTACAAGATTCTACTTTATTTCACAGACACAGCATGGCAAACGAAAAGTGAACCACTCATACTCCTCTTGAAAAAGCACATCTACGATACACTTTAACAATAAATATAACTCTACTAAGCTCTCAGAATAAGAAATTAATTTAAAGCACAATGAGCCTAGGGCTCCGGAAACACTTCGGGATTCTTGGGACCTCAGTACAGGACATCTAGCTTGCAATATGGCTAGGTTAACAATACTGTCTCCACTAGGCAAGAATGGTGGTGAAGGAGGTGGTGTTTACGAGATAACACGTATCTGGAAATGGAATAATTCCAGGTAAAGCTTCATGGAGGATGGATTTTTTCCCTAGCATTAAAGACACATGGAAGGAATGAATAAACTAATTCACTATGAACAAGGGACAATTAAGACACTAAAATAATATCACACAGAGAACACACAAAACAATGGTAAAGGGATTTCAAAGACCATTTAATGGGGAAAGAAATTTGTGAAATGAAATGAGAAGTTCAGTAACAGAAAAAGGGATATTGGTAACTCAAATGTAAATTTCAGACATACTGTGGAAAATCTCCCTTGCAAGAACATTTTGCAACAGTGGGCAGATGAGTGGGCTGGTCTTCATTCAGTAACTGATGGCGGCTTGTCACCAGTCCGCTTGTGGTCTAAGTTCCAGTTCCTGGGCACGGGTGCCAAGACAAAGAAGGCCCGGTTTGGGCATAGCCAGACAATATGTCCTTCGCAAGAGCTAGCTAGGCTGAGACTGCTTGGACCGGCTCTGAAGGAGGCTGCTTTCTCCTGTAGACATAACCTCGGAGAGGACGCCACCTCGTTCAAAACAGGGGACGACAACAACTTCTGAAAACATCAAGAACCAGTAGAAAGGGGTGCACAGCAGGAGGTTTATCAAAATTAGTCTTTATGGAAAGGGACATGGCTGCCACTGAACTGCGAATTCCTATTGAGGATTTCATCTGGCTACCTGACTGACCTTTGGCGAGCAACGCACTTAAAAGTTCACCTTTGCTCTGACCTCTGTGGACCCTGGTCTACCCCCTCCTTGGTGTGTCGGGGTTTGACCTCTATGCTAGATAACCAGAGAGATGATGATGGTGTAAATCTTTAATAATATATATATGTATATATGTGTGTATGTGTATGTATATATATATGTGTATATGTATTTATATATATATACATTATTACAGTATATATATATATATATATATATATATATATATATATATATATATATATATATATATATATATATATATATATAAATATATATATTTATATATTTCAAATAAATATTATGCTTTCAAATATTAAGCCACAAATAATCATAACATGTAATTCAATTTACCTTGTGAATAACTTACACCCGAAGGAAATTATATACTGATACATGTGTATCTACCCTGACCAAGATTCGAACTAAAGCTTTTAGGGTTTATACTAGGTGACTTAGTCGAATATATCCCATACGGCATTAAGGGAGATTTAAGATGATGTGCACTCGCTTGCACATATCTCTCTGACGAAGTGTTCGAAAGCCAATCAAAATGATCAATATAAGTTAAGTATATCTTAGTTTAACCAGACCACTGAGCTGATTAACAGCTCTCCTAGGGCTGGCCCGAAGGATTAGATTTATTTTACGTAGCTAAGAACCAACTGGTTACCTAGCGACGGGACCTACAGCTTATTGTGGAATCCGAACCACATTATGACGAGAAATTAATTTCTATCACAAGAAATAAATTCTTCATTGGCCGGTCGGAGAGTCGAACGCTACGCCAACAGCATGCTAAAGGAGAGCTCTACCCACCCCTCCAATGAAGAACTTGATCAATATGAGTTTAGTATATATACATATACCAGTATGTATATATATATATATATATATATATATATATATATATATATATATATATATATATATATATATATATATATATATATATATATCTAATCAATTTCGCCATCACATATCATACTTGAGTTAAGGTGTCTTTGATAGCCCCAAAGGAACCTGTCACCACTCACGATATCTCCGCAGCATTCAGCAAAGTCTGTTCCCAGAGTAACGCTTGCTCTCGTAGCCACTGCCCTGGTGATTCTCAGGGCTATTTTCGTTCAAGGACTCTTTTTACTCTTCTTTATTCATAACCTTTTCCGACTTACTCTTCCACTCATGCTTTGGTTCTTCCCATCTGTTTTCTGACGTTTGTGTTTAATCTCGAACTGATCTCTCTTTATCCGAGTGGAGATCCCATAACACAGTTGCTGTTCATTTTCCATCTCATCTCCTGCCCAGCTCTTCAGGTTTTTGACGAAACTGCTGATTACGTGATTTTTAAGACGGCAAAAGTTATGTTCCCCATTCCATTTGATAAAACTTCATGTTGACTTGAATACCTCCCCTCCCCCTTTGGATTCTTCGTATTTTCTCTCCTACGTAAGAAAGATCAGGTCACAGGCATCTTGTGTTCAGGGACTTTCCCCTAACTGTAATTTAGATGAACCCTTTTTCTGCCACAAGACGGCTTCTGTCTTCATAAAACTAGTACTCATTGTTCTGTTGAACTCGAGGAGAATGTCCCTTCTCTTTAGCGGTCCTGTAACACCCACCATGCCGCCGCTTCTCCCATCTTGTCTGTGGAAATTAGTAACCACCTCTGCTACCAAACTTTGGAATCCTCTCCCTGGTACCGTTTTTTTAATGCTTAACATCTGTTGTTTGAGTGACGGGAGTGCTATAGATTAGGTTGTTTGCTCAACCAGTCTGTGATATATATATATATATATATATATATATATATATATATATATATATATATATATATATATATATATATATATATATATATATATAAAGTTAAGCATATCTTAGTTTAACCAGACCACTGAGCTGATAACAGCTCTCCTAGGGCTGGCCCGAAGGATTAGATTTATTTTACGTGGCTAAGAACCAACTGGTTGCCTAGCAACGGGGCCTACAGCTTATTGTGGAATCCGAACCACATTATGACGAGATATGAATTTCTATCACCAGAAATAAATTCCTCTCATTCTTCATTGGCCGGGCAGCGAGTCGAACGCTGGACCAACAGCGTGCTAGCCGAGAGCTCTACCCACCCCGCCAATGAAGAACTGTATATATATACATTATATATATATATATATTATATACAGTGTGCACGTTTGTGAGAATCTACACAAACACCATAATTGCGCTTGCAAAAACCCACCACACATGGGTGCTCCAGCCATTTTATAAGACTTTGCATTGCACACTAATACACAGTAATGAATTCCATTTGGTAACATCAACGTCAGACCTTGAAAACCAATGAGTTGCCGGTCTGAATACTATTCCCTTATTTTTTTTTTTCTAGAAACAGCCAGTTCACCTGAAAGGGAGCGAGCACTTGGGAAAGGGAGGGGGGGATGAGACACATGAATTGGGCTTAATGGAGGCATTATCACATATTTCCTTTAGCACAGCAGCTGTAAAGTGTCTCTGACGTCATCGTGACGTAGACAAATGACCCTCCCGTTTCTGGGACTCTGAACGGTTAACTGAATCTGAGTACTCGAGGTCCTTTCGGAGCCTCCACAGGAGTTTTACGAGGAAAAAATGAAATGCTTCCGCCCCATTTTTTCGTTTTCCTGACGTATTTCACTAAGTCAGGATCTCAGGGTTTTCTCGCTGGAAGAATCGGCATTGTTCAAAACGGATGTAATTTCAAGTCTTCTCAGTTATAATTAACCTCGCAGGCCTTGCATCATGCCTGATTAGTCCATTTCATCTTCTGATATTTCATTTCATGTAAATACACGTATAGTTTTAAACTTGCCCTAACGTGTTGACTTACAAATATCTTGTGAGTAGAGCCCTCAGCTCAGATAGAATTCCCCCAACCCCCCTTCCCTTGTTTTTTTATCATTTCCTGGACCCATAGCAGTCAGAGTCAAGGCCAAAATAGAGGTAAGTAACGAAATCATTCATTCAGAGTTTATAAATGGCTCATAGTAAGCATTTCCCCAGGTCAAATCATAAAAATGGAAAATCTGAATTACTAAGGCTGGTGAAATAATAATAATAATAATAATAATAATAATAATAATAATAATAATAATAATAATAATAATAATAATAATATGAAGAAATTTTATAATTACTGAGGCAATTCTCAAGACATCGCTCTAAAAATCATGACATTGGCACTTTATTAGAAAACAGAGTGGCGGGTACTATAGGGAGGAATCCCGCCAAGTCTCCACTATCACGATCATTTTGTCTGATAATAATAATGGATAAACGAAACATCGTGACAATAATGATGAAAACAACCCATTCAGCAGGTTTTACTTAATGGAATACACGAACATCTTCAAGTCGCCTTTTCACCCCTGTTTATGGGTCGCAACTGTCACAAATGGCGCGGTTGAACAGAGATCACTAAGCCGATCATGACGCTTCTGCGGTAATTCGCGATTCCATCATTTCCGAAAATCATGAGAACATTCTAGTAAGTCTGCTGTGTCACGAGAGAGAGAGAGAGAGAGAGAGAGAGAGAGAGAGAGAGAGAGAGAGTACCGGACTAGCATCCGGACCACTGCGGTAATTCGGGTCTATTAAGATGAGAAATCACGACAACACTGCCTTAATTCACGCCCAGCCGAATGAAAAACAATCCCAGCCGATATAAAGGTCAGAGAGTCACTCCAGTTACTAAACCGTAAAGGTCATGAAGAAGACAGTAGCAGCTGTTCGGCTTTTCTGAATGAATCCAGGCTCTCTATTCGGAATGTGATACACTAATGGACGGAAGAAGGTCAAAGGTTCAGGAAATTAGGTGAAGAGAAGATGGGACGAGTCTGAAGCATCTGGAATAAGCATATTATCACGAAACATTCATTTTTCTATTCTAAGTTACACACACACACACACACACACACACACACAGAGAGAGAGAGAGAGAGAGAGAGAGAGAGAGAGAGAGAGAGAGAGAGAGAGAGAGAGAGTATATAGTTTTACCAGAAAACTGAGCTGATTAACAGCTCTCCTAGGGCTGGCCCGAAGGATTAGACTTATTTTACGTGGCTAAGAACCAACTGGTTACTTAGCAACGGGACCTACAGCTTATTGTGGAATCCGAACCACATTATAGCGGGAAATGAATTTCTATCACCAGAAATAAATTCCTCTAACTCTTCATCAACCGGCCGCGGGAATTGAACTCCGGCCCATCGAATGACAGTCTGAAGCTCAACCTACTCGGCCAACAAAGGGCTGAGAGAGAGAGACAGAGTCATACTCTAATCTTAGCATTATAAAAGGAAACCATGGCGAACAATATACTATTTAGACAGCAAACTATTCAGTAAGAGGTTAACCAAGAGTCTAAGGCCAAGACTAGGTAGTTCTGCATTTAAGCGAGGAAATAAATAAATAAATAAATAAATAAATAAATAAATAAATAAATAAATAAATAAATAAATACATAAAATCTATACAATACTAGATGAATAAATTACTTCAACGAGGCTAAAAAGTCTTAAAGCACACTGCTTATCATTCATTGAGCATTTTACGACAGCTGGTGTCCGGGTGGGGTCGGGGTGAGGATTGCAATGGCATCCATATTAGCAGAAAGTGATGAATTGGTACTTGTCTCAATCTTGCAAGAGTGTTCTTTTCATAGAGTGAACTTCATTAACAACTCCACGCAAGAATTCGGACCATTCCTTAGAAACTTCATTATTATTCATATTTTGTTTTTTCTCACGGGGAAAAACATCTTTCTGCAAAACTTCGTGCAACAGTTTGTGTTATTCTTCAGGAGAACTTCATTGCAACTTAAGAGGGATGTTATGTTTTTACGATCAGTAAATATTACACAACTCTCAAGTTACAGTTACGTTGTTCTCATGGAAAACTTCACAATGAATGAACTTTGTGTCATTCTTTGACAGACAGCCTCTCGTGCGATAAGCTTCCTTAAAAAAGTCTTGGGGAAAAAACTTGCGACAGGCGTAAGGCAATATATTTCTTTATTATAATCTGCTAAATTTACGGTATACGGTATGTTATATTTTGTGTAATTATTCGACAATGCTTAGTTATAAAATACCCACTAAAATACCCGATTTTTTAACTAATTCTTTAAGCTGAACTTCAAACTTAATTATTCGGCAAAACACAATTATAAATACAAACTAAATCAACCATTTTTTCATTAAAACTTTAAGTTAAAGTTCAACGTAACAATTTGCATTTAACTTTAAATTAATGAAAATTTCAGTCGATCATATCTGAGTCACAAAACCAAACAAAATGTAAACGGTAAGTTCACAGCCAACGGCCAACCCTCCAGAATTCTTTCTTACAAATCCTTCCTTATCCTGGAAGAATTTCATAACTAAAACATAACAGATTTGTGTTCCGTTCACGAGCGATGCTCTCGAAATGTTCCATAACATGCGAGCTAGGTTCACAACTACATTCTACCAAACAGTACTGTGCTCAAATTTAAAATAAAATTTCTGCTAAAAGTTCCCAAAACTTCTTCACCATTCGTCAGAAAATATATCTCCCACTTGACAGTAGGAAAGGAGATACTAGGTTCCTTAGCAAAAGAATAAAAAAAAGCGCAGACGGAGGTATACCACAGTACAAAAACCTTGAAACCAAAAGCAAAAAAACACTTACCATTGAAATTCTCGAAGTGGTAAAAAAAAAAAAAAAATCAAATCCTCACTTACGGTGAAGCATCTTGGTATTGTATGGGAGAATGGTCACTTCAGGAATACAAAGGCTTGAAACGTCAAGTACTTAGAAAGTCTAGGCAAGACGGCACGGATCCTAAGAAAAAAGTTAAGTATACTTTAGTTTAACTAGACCACTGAGCTAACAGCTCTCCTAGGGCTGGCCAGAAGGATTAGATTTATTTTACGTGGCTAAGAACCGACTGGTTACCTAGAAGAGGGCAAATACATTGTAAGAAAAATTTCTGTTCTTAAACAAATAATCAAACAAGAACATGTACTTCTGTACTCACGCATGCACAAACACACAGGTGCACGTCGAGTATACAACGTACATCTTGTATGGGACAAAACTCTCAATATTAATCACTCAACACTGAAGACGTGCGCCCACGACTTGAGAGAGGCACTGCCTTGACCAATTTATACAGACGCCACGTTCATTTCGTCAACATTCTTTCACAAGTCCCCAAAAACGACACGGGAGCAAACTTAAGTTACCGAGACGATAGGTTCTCCCCTCACCAGGCATCGCATCGCCTGGCCCCACGCCGGAGAGGCAGGC